>NC_089596.1:4275830-4575830 GCF_019320115.1 Miscanthus floridulus
GGCCTAAGGCCGATTTCATCTTGAAAAAGGACCAAAGGAGGGAAGTACTTGAATGGATCCAGACGCTAATGTTCCCTAATGGGTATGCAGCGAATCTAAAGAGGGGAGTGAACTTAGGCACTCTGTGAGTAAATGGGATGAAGAGTCATGACTACCACATATGGATTGAGCGGCTTCTTCCGGCGATGGTTTGAGGCTATGTCCCGGAGCATGTCTGGCAAGTGCTGACAGAGTTGAGCTACTTATTCCGCCAGCTTTGTGTCAAGGAGCTCTCTTGGACCATCATTGATGACTTGGAAAAAGCGGCACCCGTGTTGCTCTGTAAGTTGGAGAAGATCTTTTCACCCGGCTGCTTCTTGCCGATGCAGCATTTGATTGTGCACCTCCCGTATGAGACATGGATGGGGGGCTCGTGTAGGACTATTGGTGCTATCCAATCGAGAGATGTCTGAAGACTCTTCGCAAAAAATGTAGAAATAAAGCCAAAATTGAGGCTTCCATTGCAGAGGCATATATTCTAGAGGAGGTGTCAAACTTCACAGAGAAATACTACACTGAGAACCTTACTAGCATTTATAATGAACCCTCATTACAATGCTGGCAAAAATGAATCAAACCTCAGCCTTTTCCAAGGGCAACTCAAAAGCGCAAGTGCATCGACCACTAAGCAATTGAAAAATGAAGAGTGGCGCAGTATCATGCTATATGTGTTGACCAACCTTGTCGAGGTGCAGTCGTTCATTGGGTAAGTTCTGAATGAACTTGTTTCATTTCGCTGTATGTCCTTGTTTCTTCGTCCAACCCCCTTGTTTCTCGTTGGTATAGGGAATTTCTTCGTCAATCCTGGCATGGATCAAGGCAACCTACCCCGCAAGAAAATGATACCCTTCTTTCATAGAGTGCAGGACCAGAGAGCCCCGATTTCATTTGTTGGTTCAAACAGAAAGCCCAAACTGATGCGCCTATAAGTGACGAGCTAAGACAGGTTGCAAACGGCTGTGCCGTTAGGGTCAAGTCATTTACCGGTTATGATGTGAATGGATATCGTTTTCACACAGCAAGCTATGAGCAGAGTCAGCCCAATCGAAAAACCACAAATAGCGGAGTTGTTACGCCCGGCACTGATGGACTCGACTATTATGGAAGAATTGAAGAAATCTACGAACTATCATTCTATGGTTCCAAACCTCTTACTCCTATCGTACTCAAATGCCACTGGTTTCATCCTGGAGTAACGAGACGGACCCCTAAGCTTGGGCTAGTCGAGATTCGACAGGATTCCGTCTATCCAGGAAAAGATATCTACATTGTGGCTCAACAGGCCATCCAGGTTTATTATACATCATACGCGTGCAAAGACGCTGAGCATCTTAAGGGTTGGTCTATTGTGCACAAGGTATCGCCACACGGTAAACTACATGTCCCAAACGATGAAGATTACAACTTCAACCCAAACACATATGATGGAGAGTTCTATCAAGAAGAGGGGCTACAAGGGAGGTTTAACATAGACTTAACTGAAGAGATAGGAATGGAAGTAGACAACGAAAGGGATTACGTTTAGGCAATGACAATGAAGACAACATTCCTTCTTTGCATAGTGTTGATGAGTTGGACAATGTTGATAGTGATGACGAGACCTATGATCCAGCTAATCTCAATCATGAAGATTATTTCTAATACATGTTGTCGGTGTTTCGGACCGGGGGGTCCTCAACCGACTAGTGAATTTGTTCTGCGTGCTCCCGATCCGGATGGTGATGCAAAGAGACACAAGGTTTATACTGGTTCAGGCAATCGAGGCCCTACGTCCAGTCTGAGAGGTCGATCTTGTATTCCTTGCACCGAAGTGCTCGTAGTAGGGGGTTACAAGCTAAAGGAGAGAGGGAGCTGGTCCCAGGTCTCGGCAGGGTGTCGTGCGGGCCACTTGAGACGTTGCTCTCAGGCGGCAGGGACGTGCGTGTGTTACTAGGTGTTTCTCCCTTTTCCCCCTAAAACAGCCCAGGTCCTCTCCTTTTATAGCATGAAGGGAGGACTAGGACGGTACATGAGCTAACTATACGGCGTCGTGTGAACAGAGGCGGCGTGTCTGGGCCCTGTAGCCTGTTCCTGTGGCGGTGTGGAGCCTGTTCCTGTGGCGGTGTGGCCGTCGAAGCGGTCCGTCCTTGGAGCACTGGGGCGACGTGGCCGTCCCATCAGATCCTGTGCGTCATGGGAGCCCCGGGACTGCCTCGGAGTGGGTGCGGCGGTGGACGTGCAAGCCACTGTGGACGGACTGCGCGCGAGGCCGAAACTTGGTCGGTGTCGAGGCTGCACCATGGTGGAGGGGTCTTGGTAGGCACGATCCCCAAGATGGCCGAGACCTTGGTGTGCGGTGCTGAGGCCTCGAGTGGGCGGCTGATCGTGGGTACAGTGTTAGGACACAGAGGCCTGTAATTCCCGCCGTACCCTATCCCAGCCGGTATGGCGTTGATCGTGGATACAGCGTTAGGACACAGTGGCCGATAATCCCCGCCGTACCCTGTCCCAGCCGGTATGGCGCTGATCGTGGATACAACGTTAGGACATAGTGGCCGGTAATCCCCGCCGTACCCTGTCCCAGCCGGTATGGCGTTGATGCGACCTTGGGTCGCGTTGGCCATTCTGTGGCGTTGAGCCATCGTCCGGCTAAGATTGCGGGAGTGGTTGAAGCATTAATGGGACATGACACGTTGTCTGGAGGGCCGGTCGAGGCGGGGGGTGACGGGCTACGAGCAACCCGGCCTCGAGCGACACGGAGGCTGGGGCCTCGCGCGAGACGGAGATCGGGTTCCTTGCCGGGGCCTTGCGCGAGACGCCTCGTGCGATACGGAGAACGTACCCCTACCGAGGCCTTCCCTGGAGAGCCTCGGGCGGGACGGAGATGGCGCCCCCTGCCGAGGCTCGGCGCCCCCTGCCGAGGCCTACCCTGGTGAGCCTCGCGCGAGGCGGAGTTTGTTCCGAGACCTCCTGCTCGAGGCTCGAGGCGAGGTGGAGGAGGGCTCGGTCGTGGCAGGTGAGGGGCCCACGGCTTACCTTCTGGCTTTATTTTGACGTTTGCTTGGGGTACCCCGTTCTAAGGTACCCGACAGTAGCCCCCAAGCCTCAGGGTGAGTGTGTGCACTCTCCCTGAGGGTTCGTCGAGGCTGGGTTTATGCCTGCTCCGTAGGAATTGGTTTGTTTTCTGAGGTTCCGGTGGGTGCGCGCGAGCGCACCCGCCGGGTGTAGCCCCCGAGCCCCTGGAGGAGTGAAGTTACTCCTCCAGGGGCTTTCTGCATTTTAGCGTTTGAGTGATCAGTTCTTATTGCATTTGCTGAGCCCATAAGCGCAAGTTTGGGTTGCGGGGGTCTCGGCGAGGTTGCAAAAAAAAGGCCCTCTAGCCTCCGCACGGAGCGAGAGGTTCGTCAGGGGTCCCCCTGACTTTGGGTATGTCCCTCACGCTTCCTTTTGCTCGGAAGGAGGGGTGGAATGTGCCATGCTACCCTCGATGGGCGCGAGCGTGGACACTTTCGGTGAGCTGTTATCGGGTAGTCCGAGTGGAGGCCCGAGCCCCATTCGCTAGGGGACGGCTAGCGGTCCAGAGACGCACTCCAAAAGTACCGGAGGATTTCTCTAGTGGGTGCCGAGGCCGTTCGCTGGGCCTCGGTGGCTCGGTGCCTCCCTACGGTGGGATCCCATTCGGATACTCTCCTGTCGGTCTCGGACACGACTTAGGACGCCCCGAGTGACTGTTCGTTCGGGCCTGGGCCATTCGTAGGCTCGCCCCGAAGTCGTCCCTGACTCTGTTGCCCTGGGGCGGCTGTCGAAACCTCTTGGAGGCCCAGCCTTCGAACCCCTGGACCGTAACGGGCTCGGTGCCCTTTATCGCGTTTTTGTCTTGGTTTTTGGGTGCAAGAGGAGCCCCCGAGCCTCCGCCTGGAGCAAGAGGACGGTCGGGGGTCTCCTGACTTTTTCATTCGCCCCTCACATATCCTTTTCGTTTGGACGGAGGGTTTGTTTGCCGAGCCCATTCTGGTCTCGGCAAGGTCGCAGGAAGAGCCCCTAGCCTCTGCACAGAGCGAGAGGGCCGTCGGGAGTTCCCCTAACTTTTTATACGCCCCTCGCGCGTGAGGGTTTGTTTGCCGAGGCCCCTTTTGGGCATGGGCCCGAGTTGTGGGGTCTCGGCGTGTTTGCAGGAGGAGCCCCCTAGCCTCTGCACAGGGTGAGAGGGCCGTCAGGGACTCCTCTGTCTTTTTATACGACCCTCACGCTTCCTTTTCGCTCGGAAGGAGGGGTGGAATGTGCCTCACTACCCTCGATGGGCATGAGCGGTGGCACTTCCAGTGAGCTGTTATCGGGTAGTCCGAGTGGAGGCCCGTACCCCGTTCACTAGGGGGCGGCTAGCGGTCCAGAGACACACTCCAAGAGTACCAGAGGATGTCTCTAGTGGGTGCCGAGGCCGTTCGCTAGGCCTCGGTGGCTCGGTGCCTCCCTATGGTGGGATCCCATTCGGAGACTTTCCTCCGGTCTCGGACACAACTTTAGGCGTCCCAAGCGTTTCGCTTGCTTGGGCCTCGGCCCCGTATGGGCTCGCCCGCGGTCGTCCCTGACTCTGTTATCCTAGGGCGGCTGTCGAAACCCTTTGGGGTCCAGCCTTCGAACCCCTGGATCGTAATAGGTTCAGAGCCGGATTCCTTCATACGAAAGGAATAGGCCGCAGGGAATATCTTCCCTATTGGCTCGAGCGGCGCGCCTTTTGAGGCAGTTTTATTGGGAGTCGAAACGGTACCTGCTGCCGTAGTGGCTGAGCGTGGCGTGGTGGATGGGACGTAACCATCCTCGCATTTAATGCGGGAGACGTGGGCGCGTGGGCCTCTGAAATTGGCTCGTGGTTAACCGCGCCGGACGGGGGAAAACCTCCCCGATTTCGTCGCCCGTTCGTTTCGCCTCCTCCCTGCATAAATACCCGAGGAATCTCGCCCCTCCTCGTCTTACCTTGCCTGCATTAGCACCGCCTCCATCGAGCCATCGCCAGAGCAGCGGGTGCCGGGAAGAAGAGGAGAGAAGAGCGAGCCTAGGGGGAAAGCGAGGAAAAAAAGCGAGAGCGTGGGAGGGAGAGAGAAAAAACTCACCGCCGCGCCCGATTCCTCCATCGCACCCATGGCCGGCAACGTCGTCGTTGTCGAGGCGGACCCTTGGGATCCGTCGGACGTCACCGAGGAAATGCTCCAGTCGCTTGTCGACGGTGGACTCCTCCGCCTGGTGACAGACCCTAGTAGGCCGGAGTGGATTGCTCCGTATGGTGAGCCAGAGCCGAGGCCCCACGACGGCTATGTCGTGAGCTTCTTCTCTTTCCATGAGCGCGGCCTCGGCGTCCCGGCGGACCAGTTCATGCGGGTGCTCCCGCACTACTATGGCGTGGAGCTCCACAATTTTAATCCCAACTCCATCGCTCAGGCGGCTATCTTCGTTGCCGTCTGCGAGGGGTATTTGGGGATCGCTCCCCATTGGGAGTTGTGGCTCCACCTGTTCCAGGCGGGGCACACTACCAAGCCGACGGGTATGTCGGGTAAGAGGAAGGCGTCGAGGGCCAGAGGCTGCACTCTCCAAGTGCGTCAGGACTGCCTGCACCTCTACATCCCGGCCCAACTCGCGTCCTCCAACCGCCGGTGGTACACGAGTTGGTTTTACCTTCGCAACGATGATGGAGGACTTCCCCCCTACACCGAGCAGATTGTGGGGAGTTGCCCGGAGAAATGGAAGTGGGGTGTCCCAAAGGTCGACCAGCCCAAGCTGGAGCCGCTCCTGGAGGGGCTGGCGAGGCTGCGGAGCCATGGCCTCACGATCGCTGTGGTCGCGGCCGCCTTCCACCGCCGGAGGGTGCTGCCGCTGATGGCTCGGCGGCGGCGGCTGTTCGAGATGAGGCCGGGTGAGCCCGTTGAAGGCACCCGGATGTCTTCCTCCGCCCTCTCCGACGAGGAAATTCTTCGTCGGGTGGGGGAGACGGTAGACGCGAAGTTGAGGGGCGGCAACCTGACCCCCTTCGCGATGCGACCGTCGCGGGGTTCCTTTCGCTGGTAAGTCGAGTGCCGCTGTGGCCTCTGAGCCTCCTCAATCTCCCTTTATCCCTTGTTTCCTTATACGCATTTGTCGTTCCTTCAGGGGATGAGGGACGTGCGCTCCTCCCCGCCGCCCGTTCTTGAGGACGCGGGGCAGCGGGCGATCAACCGCGCTCACGCCGACGCGCAGAAGAAGCGAAAGGACGCTAAGGCGGCGAAGCGCATGAAGCACATCCTTGCGCGCGAGGCATTGGATAAGCGCCGCCGTCAGCGATCGGGATGCCTTCAGATCTCGGGCTGAAGAAGCGACGGCCTCGGGCAAGGCCCTCGCCGGGCAGCTGGGGGCAGAGGAGAGTGCGCACCGGCTGACCAAAGGCGCTCTGAACAAGGCCCTTGCTGCGGTCGAGGCCTCGCAAATCGAGGCTGTGGTTTTGAGGGGGACGGTCAAGGGTGAGTTTGAGTCCCCTTGTTTTGTTTTCTTCTCCTTATGTTCGCTCCCTAACTTCCTTGTGTGACGTAGAGCTGGGGAGTGAAGCTTCCAGGGCGGCCGAGGCCTCTCGGGTCGAGGCCCAGCGGTTGAGGGAGAAGGTCGATGCTTGTCAGTTGGAGACCCGATGCTAGGAGCTGAAGGCCAAGGGTGAGCTCCGTGGGCTTCCGTCCCTAACTTAGGTTGTTTTTTCTTTGGCTCGACCTCATTACATTTTCCACGGTGCAGAGTCAGAGGCGGAGTTCACTAGGGCCGCCGAGGCTTCCAGCGTGGTACAGACAGTGCTTGATACTGAGATCAAGGAGCACGAGGCGCTAAAACGTGCTGCCCTTTCCGCCTGCGAGGCCTTGGAGGTCGAGGGGGTTCAGTCAGGCAGCTCCCTTGGGAGCCGCTTGATTGCGCTGAGCAGCCAGATGCACGAACAGCTTCGAGGGGCGTTGCACACGGGTGTCAAGCAGGCGATGGCCGTCATCTCCTCTCACTACCTTGGCGTCGACCTCCCGGCCATCAGTGATGGCTACGTTCTGCCTGATGATGACGAGGAGGCCGACGCGGTGGTCGCGAAGCTGATGGAGGCGGCAGAAGGCCCTAGCGCGGCGCTGGCGACACTCTTCGAAGAGGAGGTGGTGCCCCCCCTACCATCTGCTGGTGCTGAAGGCCCTGAACCTTGATCTGGGCCCCGGGGGCTATGTAAAGATAGAATAGGGGTTATTTTTGTATCATAACGTTTGTGGCCGTCGAGGCCTTTATTTCTGAAGTATTTGTGTTTCTTAGTTGTTTTTCTCATATTTCCGAGCCTTTGCCCTCTGTTGCTTCTGATCAGATTTTATTTGCGAAACACCCCTTTGGGGCCTAAGCCGTTCCTTGAGCGAGAGGTAGTGAGGGAGTGCCGTAGCCCGGGGGCGTAGGCCGTCTCGCGACTCTACCAGCCTCTTGCTTAGGAAGCAGACCTTGGTCCGAGGAGTCTTCACAAATGATTCGTCAGAGCCTGCTAGAGTTCTTAGCGTAGGAATTTTTGCGAAAAAGCAACTTAAAGAATGGTGCGTGGAACCTAGGGGGAGTCCCCCATCTAGCCCCCGAGGGAGGCTTGGTTCTGCCGAGGCAGAACCGAGTTTCCCTTGCCGTGTTACCGTATTGCCGAGGCCTACGATGGGCTCGGGGGGTTTCTCAAAATATTAGACCAACTAAAGAACGCTTTTTAATTGTATTTCGAGGAACGACATATACAATGCTTGGAAATTTAGGGATAAAAGCGACGTAGCTGTTCTATGTTCCAAGCGTTGGTGAAGACTTTGCCCTTCTCGTTGGCCAGCTTGTAGGTCCTGGGCTTCAGCACTTGGGCGATGATGTACGGTCCTTCCCATGGCGGGGTCAGCTTGTGGCGACCCTTGTTGCTCTGTGCTAGCCTCAACACCAGGTCGCCTATCTTCAAGTCTTGGCCTCGGACGCGTCGGGCCTGATAGCGCCGCAGGCTCTGCTGGTATTTGGCCGAGTGTAGTAGCGCGACGTCTCGAGCTTCCTCCAGTTGATCAAGGGCATCCTCTCGGGTGGTGCGGTTACTTTGTTCGTTATAGGCTTGCAGCCTCGGGGAACCATATTCCAAGTCGGTGGGGAGGATGGCCTCGGCCCCATAGACTAGGAAGAAAGGCGTGAATCCCGTGGCTCGGCTTGGAGTGTTCCTCAGGCTCTAGATGACCGACGGGAGCTCGGCGAGCCATTTTTTGCCAAACTTTTTCAATCGGTTGTGAATCCTTGGCTTGAGGCCTTGTAGGATCATGCCGTTGGCACGCTCTACTTGGCCGTTGGTCCTTGGGTGTCCTACGGCCGACCAGGCCACACGGATGTGGTGGTCGTCGCAAAACGTCAGGAACCTTTTGTCGGTGAACTGCGTCCCATTGTCGGTGATGATGGTGTTGGGGACCCCAAACCTGTGGATGATGTTAGTGAAGAACAGCACCGCCTGCTCGGATTTGATTCGATTGATCGGACGAGCCTCGATCCATTTGGAGAACTTGTCGATTGATACCAATAGATGGGTGAAGCCCCCGGGGGCCTTTTGTAGAGGCCCGACCATGTCGAGACCCCATACGGCGAATGGCCAGGTGATGGGGATGGTTTGCAGGGCCAGGGCCAGGAGATGTGTCTGCCGGGCATAGTACTGGCATCCTTCGCAGGAGCGTACCAGCTTGGTAGCGTCAGCGACTGCCGTCGCCCAGTAGAACCCTTGGCGGAAAGCGTTCCCTACAAGCGTCTGAGGCGCCGCATGGTGCCCGCAGGCGCCCGCGTGTAAGTCCCAAAGCAGGGCTTGGGCCGCTTCGGAGCTGATACACCGTTGGAGGACACCTGAGGGACTTCGTCTGTACAATTCGCCGTTGTAGAGGGCGTAGGTCTTGGCTCGCCGCGCAAGCCGCCGTGCTTCGGTTTTGTCGTCAGGAAGCTCCCCCCGATCGAGCCAATCGAGGAACGGGACTCGCCAATCCGCGTCCTGATCAGTCCGTGGAGGCTCGGCGTTGACTTCCATGACCTCGGGCTTGGTCGAGGGGGTTTCGGCAGTAGAGAGGGCGTCGAGCTTCGCCGTGGGTTCCACAGGTTGGCCCTCCTCTGTTGCTGAGGTGTATCCAATGGAAGGTTTGTGGAGGTCTCTGGCGAAGACGTTCGGGGGGACCGGAACCCGTGCTGAGGCCATCTTTGCCAGCTCGTCGGCGGCTTCGTTGTACTTCCGCGCGACGTGATTTAGCTCGAGACCGTCGAACTTGTCTTCTAGGCGTCGTACCAGCTTGCAGTAAGCCTCCATTTTGGGGTCGAGGCAGTTTGACTCCTTCATCACTTGATCTATGATGAGCCGCGAGTCGCCTCGGACGTCGAGGCGTCGTGCCCCAAGTTCGATGGCGACTTGTAAGCCGTTTATGAGGGCCTCGTATTCGGCCATGTTGTTGGAGGCGGCAAAGTGGAGCCGCACCATGTAGCGCATGTGTACTCCGAGGGGCAAAATGAAGAGCAGACCCGCGCCCGCCCCGGTCTTCATCAGGGATCCATCAAAGTACAAGGTCCAGTATTCCGTCTAAATTTGAGTGGGCGGCAGTTGGGTATCTGTCCATTCAGCCACGAAATCGGCCAAGACTTGAGACTTGATCGCCTTTCGAGGCGCAAAGGTCAAGGTTTCCCCCATAAGCTCGACAGCCCATTTGGCTATCCTGCCCGAGGCCTCCCGGTTATGAACTATTTTGCCCAGGGGGAAAGATGATACCACAGTCACTGGGTGCGACTCGAAGTAGTGACGCAGTTTGCGCCGGGCTAGGACCATGGCGTAGACCAGCTTCTGGACGTGGGGGTAGCGTGCTTTGGTCTCGGAGAGCACCTCGCTGATGAAATAAACAGGTCGTTGGGTGGGCAGAGTGTGCCCCTCTTCCTGCCTCTCTACCACTACGGCGGCGCTGACCACTTGGGTCGTTGCGGTGACGTAGAGCAAGAGGGTCTCGTCCATGGCCGGGGGTATCAGGACGGGAGGATTCGTGAGCTGTGCTTTGAGTCTGTCGAGGGCTTCTTCGGCCTCGGGAGTCCAGGAAAAACGCTCGGATTTTCTCAAGAGTCGGTACAGAGGTAAACCTTTTTCGCTGAGGCGCGAGATGAATCGGCTCAGGGCCGCAAGGCATCCCATGACCCTCTGTACTCCCTTGAGGTCCCTGATTGGTCCCATGCCGGTTATGGCCGAGACCTTCTCTAGGTTGGCTTCGATGCCGCGTTCCGAGACTATGAATCCTAAGAGCATGCCTCGGGGAACCCCAAACACACACTTCTTGGGATTGAGCTTGATGCCCTTCTCTCTAAGGCATTTGAAGGTTATTGTCAAGTCGTCGACGAGACCCTCGGCCTTTCTGGTCTTGACCACGATGTCATCTACGTAGGCCTCGACGGTCCACCCAATGTTGTCGCCAAAGACCTGGGTCATGCACCGCTGATACGTAGCACCGGCGTTTCTGAGGCCGAAGGGCATCGTCACGTAGCAGTACATGCCGAATGGTGTGATGAAAGAAGTCGCGAGCTGGTCGGACTCTTTCATCTTGATTTGATGGTAACCAGAATACGCATCAAGGAAAGACAAGGTTTCGCATCCCGCAGTGGAGTCAACGATCTGATCGATTTGGGGTAACGGGAAAGGGACTTTTGGACAAGCTTTGTTCAAACCGGTATAGTCTACACACATCCTCCATTTCCCACTTTTCTTCCTAACTAACACGGGGTTAGCCAACCACTCCGGGTGGGATACTTCCTTGATGAATCCGGCCACCAGTAGTTTCTGCACCTCCTCACCGATGGCCCTGCGCTTTTCCTCATCGAAGCGGCGCAGGCGTTGCCTTACCGGTCTAGAGCCGGCACGGACGTCCAGGGCATGCTCGGCGACTTCCCTCGGTATGCCCGGCATGTCCGAGGGACTCCATGCAAATATGTCGGCATTCGCACGGAGGAAGTCGACGAGCACGGCTTCCTATTTGATGTCGAGGGTGGCGCTGATCCTCAGCGCCCGGTCGTCGGGGCAGGTGGGGTCGACCGGGATGAGTTTGATGGTTTCTGCGGGCTCGAACGCCCCCGCGCGACGCTTGGAGTTAGGCACCTCGCCACTGAGTTGGTCGAGGTGGGCGATGAGGGTCTCGGCCTCCGCAAGAGCCTCGGCGTACTCAATGCATTCAACATCGCAGTCGTATGCATGTTCATACGTGGACTCAATCGTGATGACACCGCCAGGGCCTGGCATCTTGAGCTTGAGGTAGGTATAGTTGGGCACTGCCATGAACTTGGCGTAGCATGGCCGCCCCAGAATGGCGTGGTAGGCTCCCCCGAATCCGACTACCTCGAAGGTGAGGACTTCCTTGCGGTAGTTGGAGGGGGTGCCGAAGCAGACAGGAAGGTCGATGCGCCCGAGGGGTCACGTGCGCCTCCCTGGCACGATGCCGTGGAAGGGTGCGACATCGCCTCGGAGCCTCGACCGATCGATCTCCAAGAGCTCCAGGGTGTTGGCATAGAGGATGTTGAGGCCGCTGCCTCCGTCCATCAACACCTTGGAGAGTCGGGTGTTGCCGATGATTGGGTCAACGACCAGCGGGTACTGCCCGGGATTCGGAACATGGTCAGGGTGGTCATCTCAATTGAAGGTGATCGCCTCTCGAGACCAGTCAAGGTACTGGGGGTGGCTACCTTGACCGAGAAGACTTCTCGGCGTTCCCTCTTACGCTGCCGCGCCGTAAGGCATGCCGAGGGCCCGCCGAAGATCATGAAGGCGTTGCGTACTTCGGGGAACCCGTCGTCCTTGTCCTCGTCCCGGTCGCCGGTGCCCTTCTGCTTGGCGTCGTCGTCGGGGAGCCCGAGCCTGGCATAGTAACGTCGCAGCATGGAGCAATCCTCGAGGGCGTGCTTGACCGGGCCTTGGTGATAAGGGCATGGTTTCTTGAGCATATCGTCGAAAGGCCTAGGGCCTTTGGGGCCTCGGGGATTCTTGCGTTCTATGGCCCCGACCAGATCAGCCCCCATGACCTCCTGCTTCCCTAGGCGCCCCTTTTTCTTTCTCTTAGGGAGGTGGGAGGCCGAGGCGTCGGGGGCCTCGTCCCTCCGTTTTCCCTTGGCGTCGCTGTCGGGGAAGATGGCACCAACGGCCTCCTCGCCCGAGGCGAAGTTGGTGGCGATGTCGAGGAGCGCAGCAGCGGTGCGTGGCACGTTCCGACCTAGCTCCCGCACCAGGTCCCGGCAGGTGGTGTCGGAGAGGAAAGCCTGGACGATCTCCGAGTCACCGACGCTGGGCAGCTCGGTGCACTGCTTGGAGAAGCGCCGGATGAAATCTCGAAGAGACTCGCCTAGTTTCTGGCGGCAATTCTTAAGGTCCCAGGAGTTTCTGGGACATACGTATGTGCCCTGAAAATTCCCAACGAAGACCCTAACCAAGTCGCGCTAGTCATGGATCTGTGAGGGAGGGAGGTGCTCGAGCCAAGCTCATGCCGAGTCTGACAAGAGCAAGGGGCGGTTACGGATGATGAGCAGGTCATCATCCACGCCACCTAGCTGGCAGGCCAGGCGGTAGTCGGCAAGCCGAGTTCGGGGTTGGTCTCACCGCTGTATTTCGCGAGGTTGGCTGGTTGCCGAAAACGGGCTGGGAACTGGGCGACATGGATAGCTCTGCTGAAGACTCGAGGGCCAGGTGGCTCAGGAGAAGGGCTGTGGTCTTCCTCGCTGTCGTAGCGGCCACCTCGGTGCACATGGTAGCCTCGGGCAGGCCCCTCACCGTCGTGGCGTCGTCGTCGGCCGACCACCTCGTGGTCTCCCTGCCCCTCGTGTCGATTGTCGAGGCGGTCAAGGAGCACGGGGACCCTGTGAGCTATCGGTGCACGAGCAGGTTCGGGACGAGCCGAGGCTTCCCTGTCCTACCGAGGTGGTGCCGCGGGCAGGTTCGAGATGCCCCCGTGCCGTCGGGAGGCAGAACTCTCGGCTTGCTGAACCGCGGCGGTCTCTAGGAGATCTCGGAGCTCGCCGCGGACCCGCCGCCCCTCCGCGGTAGAAGGCTCGGGCATTGTGCGAACCAGCATCGCCGCAGCCGCGACGTTCTGGCTAGCGCGATTGAAGATCGGGGGTTGCTCACTCCCTTCGTCGTTATGGATGCGGTGATGCACGTTGAGGGCCCTCCGTCGGGCTCCCCCGCCTTCGCCGTGACCTTGCTGTTCCTGTTCGAGAGAGTCTCGAAGCTGCTGCAGAAGGAGTTGGTCTTGCTCGACCTTGGCCTGGAGCTCACGGAGCTGTTCTAGGTCTGGGCGCCGAGGTCACGCAAGAGCGACGTTCTCATTTCGTGCGGCCGGCAGGACGGCGCGTGGAGGTGTAGCGACGCCCACGCCGGGGCGGAGCGGGGAACGGCTACCTGCCCCCTCGTCCTCTTCGCCTGCTCTCGGCATCCTGACCCCGACATGAAAACATTCGCGAGTGGGGTCGTAGGTGCCTTCGTCGTCGGAGTCGGAGTAGCCGAAGTAGTAGTCGCTTACAGCCAAGAACTGGCGCAAAGCCCCAGGGTTGTGGAGTCCGGAAAAATCCACCCCGGGCCATGCCTCATCCTCGTCCGAGGAGTCGGAGTGGGTGCTCAGGTCGAGAGCGAAGCGCTGGTAGCGCTCCGAGGGGTGCTCGTGAGCGGCGGAGTAAGCGTAGGCGTAAGAGGCGGCGGCATCTCTCAACCCAAAGGGGTATGGGGACGGTGCCGTCTCCAGATTCTGCCCCGCCGGGGTTGGCTCTTCAGGGAGTGGTGGAGCGGAGCTTGACGACTGGGCATCGCTGCGTGCCACAGGCAAGTTTCCTTTGTCCAAGCTCAGGCTAGACAGGTCCCCAGCCAGGGACCCTGTGCCAATAGCTGGTCGTAGGATATCGGCGGGGGGTGGCATGTCGCCCCGGATTCACGTAGTGTCGGGGTGGCCTTGTTCGTGCCGTGCTTGGCGAGCACGGCGAGAGCGGCCGCCCGGACGCCGCCCGTGCCTGGGCTGCCGGGGCATAACTTCATCGTTGGTTGGTGGGGCTCGAGGAGTGAGGAGCACCATGTCGTACTCATGCCCTAGAGACATGAACTCTAGGCTCCCGAACCAAACCATGGTGCCGAGACGCAATGGTCGTACGGGGTCTGCCATCCGGAACCTGCTGGGATGACGAAACCGACACGCAGCGCCCCCTACCTGGCGCGCCAACTGTCGGTGTTCCGGACCGGGGGGTCCTCAACCGATTAGTGAATTTGTTCTGCGTGCTCCCGATCCGGATGGTGATGCAAAGAGACACAAGGTTTATACTGGTTCAGGCAATCGAGGCCCTACGTCCAGTCTGAGAGGTCGATCTTGTATTCCTTGCACCGAAGTGCTCATAGTAGGGGGTTACAAGCTAAAGGAGAGAGGGAGCTGGTCCCAGGTCTCGGCAGGGTGTCGTGCGGGCCACTTGAGACATTGCTCTCAGGCGGCAGGGACGTGCGTGTGTTACTAGGTGTTTCTCCCTTTTCCCCCTAAAATAGCCCAGGTCCTCTCCTTTTATAGCATGAAGGGAGGACTAGGACGGTACATGAGCTAACTATACGGCGTCGTGTGAACAGAGGCGGCGTGTCCGGGCCCTGTAGCATGTTCCTGTGGTGGTGTGGCCGTCGGAGCGGTCCGTCCTTGGAGCACTGGGGCGACGTGGCCGTCCCATCAGATCCTGTGCGTCGTGGGAGCCCCGAGACTGCCTCAGAGTGGGTGCGGCGGTGGACGTGCAAGCCACTGTGGACGGACTACGCGTGAGGCCGAAACTTGGTCGGTGTCGAGGCTGCACCATGGTGGAGGGGTCTCGGCAGGCACGATCCCCAAGATGGCCGAGACCTTGGTGTGCGGTGCCGAGGCCTCGAGTGGGCGGCTGATCGTGGGTACAGTGTTAGGACACAGAGGCCTATAATTCCCGCCGTACCCTGTCCCAGCCGGTATGGCGCTGATTGTGGATACAGCGTTAGGACACAGTGGCCGGTAATCCCCGCCGTACCCTGTCCCAGCCGGTATGGCGCTGATCGTGGATACAGCGTTAGGACACAATGGCCTGTAATCCCCGCCGTACCCTGTCCCAGCCGGTATGGCGTTGATGCGACCTTGGGTCGCGTCGGCCATTCTGTGGCGTTGAGCCGTCGTCCGGCTAAGATTGCGGGAGTGGTTGAAGCATTAATGGGACATGACACATTGTCTGGAGGGCTGGTCGAGGCGGGGGGGTGACGGGCTGCGGGCGACCCGGCCTCGAGCGACACGGAGGCTGGGGCCTCGCGCGAGACGGAGATCGGGTTCCTTGCTGGGGCCTTGCGCGAGACGCCTCGCGCGATACGGAGAACGTACCCCTGCCGAGGCCTTCCCTGGAGAGCCTCGGGCGGGACGGAGACGGCGCACCCTACCGAGGCTCGGCGTCCCCTGCCGAGGCCTACCCTGGTGAGCCTCGCGCGAGGCAGAGTTTGTTCTGAGACCTCCTGCTCGAGGCTCGAGGCGAGGTGGAGGAGGGCTCGGTCGTGGCAGGTGAGGGGCCCACGGCTTACCTTCTGGCTTTATTTTGACGTTTGCTTGGGGTACCCCGTTCTAAGGTACCCGACACATGTAATACTATATTTTTGTAATTATGTTTTGTTCATTTTTGCATATATTTCTAATACATGTATTACTATGTTTTTTGTAATTATGTTTTGTTCATTTTTGCACCTATTTCTAATTACGTCTTGTTTTTCTTTTTTATTGCAGGTGATTGAACAAAGATGGCGAGCGACCGTCATAGGTCCGTGAACTCGATTTACCAAAGACCACGCCGGCTGCAGGAGGAGGCGGAGGGGGTGGTGGAGGGATCAGACAGGAGGAGGAGGAGGAGGACCGCCAGCCGCAGGAGGGGGCCGTCTCCTCCCACGCCGCGTGAGGAGGAGCTGGAGGAGGAGGTGGCACCCGTGGATGAGTCGGACGAGGTGCTGGTTCGGCAGACAGATGAGGAGGAGGGGCCGCACGAGGACGAGTCTCCTCCCACGCCGTGGGAGGCGGTAGGCACGGGTTCCGCTTCCTCCGACTCCTCTTCAAGTGTCTACTTGCGAGGTCCCGTGAGCCTCCCATAGGTTCCGCTTCCTCACCAATGCCCAGTGATTCGCCCTGAAGGGCAAAAGTAAGTAACTTTATATGTTATCACCACTACTTCATATGATATGAAAAAAAACTAATAATTTTTCTTAATCACTTTTGCAGGAACTGGGTGGTTGTGTCGAGTGGTAGCACACGGCTAGTCAACGACATCCTGGGTCTTCTGTGCAGGCAACACTTCCTCGGCATTGTCACGTACGCATCGAAGATGGAGCCGACCTACTCGTTTGACCACTATGCCATCGCCCCCGATGCGGAGTACCCCAACAAGGCGGCACGGGTGAAGGCAGAGTTTTGGGTAAGTCTCCCTCGCACAACATTGCTCAATACGTCTCATTCATTGGACTTTTCTTGAAATAATGAATGGATACATCGCTTTTGTATGCAGACTTATTATAGATGCAAGGAGGGATTTGAGGCCAGGGCGAAGCAGGTGACTACCAAAGTCTGTAAAAAACTTGTCACCGACATGCATCACGAGGTGTGCATCCAGGCCATCGTAACCTACTACGGGTCAAAGCTTGGAGAGAGGAAAACCAAGAAAGACTCAAGAGAGATGCAGCTGACCCGGGAGCAGTACCTTGAGGTAAATGAAGAACATCAATATTGATTCGTTTTGAGATTGAGTTGGTTTAATTTGATCTTCTTATATGTCCAATACTTGATGACATGTAGATGATTCCCTGGTGGTGCCAAGCATATCTCGGGTGCTGGACGATGATGGTAGAGAGGTGGTTCATGGAGGAGTACCTCAAGATGCACAGGGATGCCCGGGACCGTCGTTTGCAGATGCAAGGTCCATCACACCATCAAGGCAGCCGTAGCCTCACCGGATACAAACAAGCATGGGTACGCGAATTCATTTATCTATTGTGACGCTCAGTTCTGCCTGATTTCTAATCATCGTGTTGTCTTTCTCGCAGTCGGCGTCACATAGTGGCCAGGCTTTGCTCGGACTTCCAGGCATGGTGTATGGCCCACAAGGGCAAGGCGACGTACGACGTCTCCTTCAACCTAGAGGACCCGCCCGAGGCATACACGAACCCGAGTGTCCACTCCCGCATCAGTGAGTACACTAAGGTGGCGAGGTCGCTCCATGGGCCAAACCATGATCCGAGCACCCAGGACTTCGATGGAGAGGCCGTCATGAGGGCGGGGCAAGGCAAGAAGCATGGGCGGTTCTGGCTTGGCGACGGCGTCATCGACACGGCCTCTACTCCCTCTCTCTCCCAGATCCAAGCACGGAGCACGAGCGAGAGCCCGGCCATTCGCACACGGCCGACCACTGCACAGCACCAGGTCGACGCACTCGAGGTTATTCCTATTTTACTCGTCATACATTGATCTTTACACACCTTAATTAGCTTTGCATTACTGAAACATTGGAGTGAAATATTACAGGCCTGGCTAGAACAAGAAATGAGGCAACGTCAGGAGCTTGAGGCCGGGCAGAAGAGGATGGCGGCCCAGCTGGAGGCTGAGCGGGTTGAGCGGCAGGCCCAGACGCAGAGGCTGACAGACATTACGGAGTTCCTACAAGGGCTTGGGCAACGTGTGGGCTTCTCTCTGCCAGCTGGGTTGTTGGTTCCACCTCCGCCTCCGCGTCCTGCAGCTGCAGCTACTCCTGTGAGTATGAAAGTTTTTTTACTTTCGCTTGTGCTTTGCTTGTATGGCATCTACCTTCCTAGATTAGCTATCCAAATAATCTTGTCTCACATGCAATCTTTTCTTCTTTGTGCAGTTTCCATCTGACGGTGGTTCGAATAATCCACCTCATGCACCTCTGAATGATGAAGCTAGGCCTTCACCACAGTCGCAGTGGCCGAGATGAGTGCACGTTGTATTTTTTTCATTTATTGTTCACTTGGTGATGGACTTGTGATATACTTGTGATGCACTTGTGGACTTTAATGGACTTGTGATAGACTTGTGGATTTATTTGGATGGACTTGAGCACTTATTATTATATATGTGATATATATTGTGATGGATGTGATATGTGCGGATGGATGTGTGGATGGATGAGATATATATGTGATGGATGAGATATATATGTGATATATGTTTGTATGAATTTATTTGTTATAATGGAATGTAAAAAAAATTTAAAAATTATCGTTTTGGGTCACTTTGCCGAGTGTTGCACTCGGCAAAGGACCCCGTTGCTGAGTGCCATGGTCACAGCACTTGGCAAAGCAGGAAAAATGGGCGCTCGAAAAACCATTTTTCCAGCTTTGCCGAGTGCCATGACCATGGTACTCGGCAAAGATTTTTTTAAAAAAAAATTAAACTTTGCCGAGTGCCGGCCAGAGGGCACTCGACAAAGAATTTTTTTTAAAAAAAAATTCAAACTTTGCCGAGCGCCGACCAGGGGGTACTCGGCAAATAATTTTTAGAAAAAAAAATAAAACATCTTTGCCGATGACTGGATAGAGGGCACTCGGCAAAGAAAAATTTAAAATAAAAAATAAAAAATCTTTGCCGAGTGCCTACAGGGTTGGCACTCGACAAAGCAACCGTCAACGGGGCCGGCACCGTGACGGTCGCTTTTCTTTGCCGAGTGCCCCCGGGGCTCTCGGCAAAGCCTTTGCCGAGTGTCCAATGAAAGACACTCGGCAAAGAGTGTTTTGCCGATCAATTTTTTACCGTGTGTTCGTTGCCGAGTGCCGCACTCGGCAAGCCTTAGGCACTCGGCAAAAAACGTGAATCCACTAGTGAATCACTGGTCCACCGCTGCCATGTCCTGCTGCATGCCACGATCTAATCGCCTGCGCATTCATTCCACCAATGCAATCGCTGGTCCTCCGCTACCATGCGGCCATGCCCTGCTGCCTGCAATTTGCATCGTCCAGTGTCCTGCAGCCCGGCCAATTACTGCAGTTAGCCATCCGATCCATCTGCAGCTACTCAGAATTGATGAAGCTAGCCGCATGTTTAGATGCCGAAATTTTTGGCAAAATGATACTATAGCAGTTTCGTTGTTATTTGGCAATTAGTGTCCTATCATAATTAAATTAGGCTTAAAAGATTCATCTCGTGGATTTCGTCTATACTGTGTAATTAGTTTTATTTTTTATTTATATTTAATACTTCATGTATGCGTTCAAAGATTCGATGTGACGGAGAATTTTAAAAAATTTGGCATTTTAGGAGGGACCTAAACGGTACCTAGGATCGATACATCGATCAGACAGAGACGGGCCAGGGCGTGATCACCGTCGGCCTACATACATAGAGTCAGAGCATATGCATCTTTTTATTTCTGCGCCTGGTGCCGGATCTAGCCACACGGCGGCCGGACAGGCCAATGGCCATGGGCAAGACGAGACCAACGTGACCACTGACCAGTGGGCAGTGGTGGAGATAAGAGGGGCCCGGGCCATGCCCCCTAGCATCACAGAAAAAAAAAAAAAGTTTACTGTACCTAAATGTATGTTAAATTGTTTTCCTAAATGTAACTCGACAATGTATATTTATGTTTAGTAGGATATAGTATAACAAAGTTCTTGTCATGCATATATTTATTGATGGCTTCTACGGATTAGACAATAAAATCACAATTGGAATAAAATATTTCGGTTCATTTAAACTTATTTGCCTACCTTATTATTGGGGTAAGTTCATGAATTTTTAGGTTTTATTTAACGTGTACTTAACTAGTAGCAATTTGGTGGTTGTCAATATTTTGTCGTCCTCAAGCTTATTGAGTCTCTCCTCTTTTTGTGAAATGCCTCTTTTTTTGAATCACAGTACATACACGCGCGCACACAAGCTACACCTATGAACACATCTGAAAGACTAACTCGTCAGATCTCCAAATTAATAAAGTCATTATAGGTGTATCGTTGTTGACTGGCATGTCGTCTACCACTGAAGAATAACGTTGTCAAATCCTAGACAATATGAGCACCTATATCAAACTGAGAACTTAAACTCGGATGGATGGATTCCAATACAAGGAGAGGCTACCCTCATATCATATATGTCGACTCTCTTTATTTAGCCATCCCCATCTATGTATATAATAACCCTGGCCAACCTACTGCTTCGACTGGGCTTTGCCGGAGGGGATGAAACCGGGCAAACGGCAGGGGACGTGAGAGCATGGAGGAACCTGGTGTCAGATCTACCTGCTGGGCTGGCCAATAATGGCCATGGGCGAGACCAACGTGACCGCTGACCAGTGGTGGAGATAAGGGGGGCCCGGCAGGGCCATGCCCCCTAACATCACAGCAAAAAAGTTTATACTAGCTACCTTACTAGGGTAAGTTTATTTGCATATTTCCGTTCATATAAATTTATTTGCCTAGCTACCTTAGTAGGGTAAGTTTCATAAAAAAAATTATTGTATTGTAACAATATTCTTGTTATGTGTATTTGTTGATATGGCTTCTACGGGTTAGACAATAATAAAAACACATAAAGCACAACTGGAATAAAATATTTCCGTTCATATAAGTTTATTTGCCTACCTTACTGGGGTAAGTTTCATGAAATTTTAGATTTTACTTAACATATGCTTAACTATAACAATTTGGTGGTCATCAATATGTTTTCGTCCTCAAATTTATTGAGTCTCTTGTTTTTTTTGAATCACGGTAATACGCTATATCATTATATGTTGACTCTTTTATATAAGTCAAAGTACAAACACAAAGGCTCATATACATACAGGAGCACTCACCTCTATGAATGCACATGCACACACACGACCTACGCCTATGAAACCTTTGAAAGACTGAGCTGCAGCTAAAGATGGCAACGGGGACCCGCGACCCGATACCTAACGGGTATTTACTCCATTAGGGTCTAAATATGGACTAAACACACTACCCACGGGTACGTAAATGGACCAAACCCGTCACCCATCGGGTACATGGGTATGGGTATGTTCCAGCAGTCCCCATAACCGTTTACCCATGGGTGAAAAATACCCGGCCATCTGAAAGAGATCAATGCTCCGTGATTAGACTACAGATTCTCAAAGTAATGCAGGTAGAGAGAAACAAATATGCTTGCCAGTAACCTTGGTCATATTTGATGCAAAAACCATAGCAATGTTGCGAGCATTCATCTTGTTGTAGCTTTCATTTTCCACCACATCTGCCATGAGATTGATGGCCCATTCAAGCAATGCTGCTTCAATAGGAGGTAGGGTACTTGCAAGATGGCTACACTCTTCTTCAGTGTTGCAGTGCATCACTTGTTCTGGAGTCAACGAGTCCAATACTCCACTTGGAAGTTCCCGAAACCATGTCTATAATCAATAACTTCTACATTAATCATGACTAATGTAGAGGAGAAACTAAATAGAAAGGAATCTTAATTTGCAGAAGATATTATTATATGCTATTATTTATCTAATTTTATGTGCTCTGGTTAGTGGTGATTGCTGTTGAATTGTTGATTTTCATGTGCGTGAATAAATTGTTGGCGGGTACGGGTGACCCGACGGGTATGATTTACCCGGCTGGGTATGGGTCTAGGGAAAATTCCCCACCCATGATGGGTATGGGTATTCTGATGGTACCAAATTTTTATGGCGGGGATGGGTCTGGAGTGGCCATACCCGATGGGGATTTACCCATTGCCATCCTTAGCTGCAGCGCATCTCAAAATTAATGAAATCATCACAGGTGTCTCGTTGTCAACTGGCACGTCGTTTACCACTAAAAGAATAGCGTTGTTAAATCTTGAAAAATATGAGCACCCATGTCAGATCGAGAACATGGACTCGGATGGGTGGGTTCCAACACAAGGAACCTAACCATATGACTTATTCTCATTTTACACATGTCGACTCTTTTTGGCCAACCCACCTTTGTGTTGATACCCAAATTTGGCTTGAGTCATATTTTACATGACCAAATTTGATGCTAAAATAAGATTAGTCTTCATTGCAATAGTTTAATTAATTCAGCCGCTCTATACTGTTTAGCTGATTAATTGTTTATAATCCGCAAAAGTGATGAGTTGGTTGCTTGGATATTGTTTATAAAGGTTAAACATACAAGGGGCATTGTTTCGGTATAGGAAATTCAAGTATTCAACCCAGCGAGCCCTTATAATATAATTAGAGATGCAGGTGGTTGTCCGTGAACCTATAAATAGACTTAATTTTTTTGGGTTCAAGTATTCAACCCTGCAAGCCCCTACAATATAATGCGGGATGCAAGACGGATTGTCCGCAAGCCCGCAAATAGTTTTATTTTTTGCAGGTTCAAGTATTCAACCCTACAAGCCCTTACAATATAATTAGGGATACAAGGCATCCACAAAATTTAAGTCTATTTATGGATTTATAGACAGCCCATCTTTCATCCCTAAATATAATGTACACTGAGACACTATTCATTAAATACCCATCTTATCTGGTAACCGTCCAAGTAGCTTTAAAGAGAGAGGTAGATGTCAGTCTTCTCGTCCTCTTAAAATAATTCATAAAAATATACTAGCTAGGTTCCTTTATACAGTATTTTGGTGAGGGGAGACTACAAAATATTCTTGCAATGCAAACACTAGCCCTAGTGGTATGATCACCACCGGAGATGGCTTCTTTGCCGAGTGTCCTAGACTTTGCCGAGTGCTTTTTATTGGGCACTCGGCAAAGAGGTTGTTTACAGAGTGCCAGAGAGAAAGCACTCGACAAACAACTGGCACTCGGCAAAGAGGTTGTTTGCCGAGTGCCGAGCACTCGGCAAAGAGGTGGTTTGCCGAGTGTCAGGATAAGACACTCGGCAAAGGGCCGCCTCCGTTAACGGCCGGCAGGCGCCGTTAATCCTTTGCCGAGTGTCTTATCCTGACACTCGACAAAGAGGCTCCTTTGCCGAGTGTCATTTTTTGATACTCGGCAAACCATATTTTTTTATCACTTTTGACCTCCAAACTTTTTCTGCAGTTCTCATACAATACCTGGTACTCCATGTTCCAATGTGGCACATTTTTGGGACTTTTTCTATATTTCTTTAATTTATTTCATTTAATTGAATTTTCTTGGATAATTCAAATTATAACCGCTAGTCATTCGAATAATGACAAAAATGAATGGAAAATGATATTCATGTTATTTAGTATAATGTGAGGCCGTATCCAGGAACAGACCACCAATTTCGAACATCTTGTTCATGAAACATGACCACGAACTTGTGGTCGAGTTGTTTTTAAATTCTATAAAATGCAAACGAAGTCCGAAAATCATGAAACTTGTCAAGATGTCATGATATCATATGTGGAGGCTGTGATAAAAAATTGAGAAGGTTTCACGTAAGTTGTCACGTACGATGCTTGCAAACTGAAGAATCTCCGAAGAAGTTTCATGATTTCATGATTCCGTAGAAATAAATGCAAAATCGAGGCTTCCATTACAGAGGCATACATTCTGGAGGAGGTGGCGAACTTCACAACAACATACTATGGTGACAACCTCCCTAGCGTGCATAATCCAACCCCTCGTTACAATGCTGGCGGAAATAAATCGAACCTCAGCCTTTTCCGAGGGCAACTCGGAAGCGCAAGTGCATCAACCCCCAAGACCTTGAATCATGAAGAGTGGCGCCATATCATGCTATACATGTTGACCAACCTTGACGAAGTAGCGCCGTACATGCAGTAACTTCTCAATGAACTTGTTAAATACGTCGTCACTATTCTGCATCCAACCCCTTGTTTCTCGTTGGTACAGGGAATTTCTTCATGAATTCTGGCGTCAATCAAGGGATCCTACCACGCAGCAGCTAGATACCCTTCTTAGACAGGGTGCGGAAAATGGAATGCCCGATTTCATTTTTTTGGTTCAAACAGAAGGTACCGTCCAATTTAGCTCGTACTTAGTTTGACATTCTAACTTACTCGTACATGCGAATAATATAATGATGTATCCTGCTTGAGCTTGCAGAGCCAGAGGGATGCGTCTATGCGTGCCGAGTTGAGGAGACAGGTTGCCGATGGCTTTGCCTATAGGGTCAGGTCATTTTCCGGTTATGACGTGAATGGATATCGCTTTCGCACAACAAGCTACGAGTAGAGTCGGTCCAATCGAAGAACCACAAGTTCTGGAGTTTTTACGCCCGGCGTTGATGAGGTTGAGTATTATGGAAGAATTGAAGAAATATACGAACTCAAGTTTTATGGTTCCAAACCTTTTAATCCTGTCATATTCAAATGCCATTAGTTTGATCCTGAAGCAACGAGACGGACATATTGTAATCTTGGTCTAGTCGAAATTCAACAGGATTCCATCTTACCAGGAGACGATGTCTATATTGTGGCCCAATAGGCCACGCAAGTTTGTTATCTCCCATATGTGTGTCAAACCAAAAGGCATCTTAAGGGTTAGGATATTGTGCACAGGGTATTGCCACACGGTAAAGTGCCTGTCCCAAACGATGAAGATTACAACTTAGACCCAAACACATATGACGGAGAGTACTTTCAAGAAGAGGGACTAGAAGAGAGGTTTGAGATAGACTTAACCGAAGTGATCGGAATGGAAGTAGACAATGAAACGGTTATTGAAGAGGACGCTGGAGATGAGGTGCAAAATGTGAAGGACTTACAAATGCTTGAGCGATTATATTTAGACAACGACAATGGCAACATTGCTCATTTGGATAGTGTTGATTATTTCGATATGATTGATAGTGATGATGAGACTTATGATGCAGCTAATCCCGATCATGAAGATTATTTCTAATACATGTAATACTATTTTATTTTGTAATTACGTTTTGTTTATTTTGCATCTCTTTCTAAGTACTTCTTGTTTATCTGTGCTTATTGGTTTACTCTTTTTAATTGCAGGTGATTGAACAAAGATGGTGGGCGGTGGGATGAGGAAGCTAACGTCCTTGTACCGAAGGACAAGCACCGCTGCACCGGGGGAGAGTAGGAGGAGAAGCAGCCGCGGAGGGAGCCATCACCTACCGCCCCGTCACGTGAGGAGGAGGAGGAGGAGGAGCAGGTCCCCAGGAGGACGCCGAGGAGGCGCAGGAGGATGCGCAGGAGGACGAGGAGGAGGAGGCGACAGCAGGGGGTTCCGCTTCCTCTAGTTCGTCGAGCGTCTACTTGTGAGGTCCCGCGAGCCTCCCTCAGCGACCGATACCTCATGAGAGACACCCGCTGATTCGACCCGAGGGGGAAAAGTAAGTAACTTTAGATGTTATCACTACTTTATATAATATGTTGAAAATCAAAATAGAAACTAATAATTTTTCTTAATCACTTGGGCAGAAACTAGATGATTGTGGCGAGTGGAGGTGCTCACACATGCCAAGTCAATGGCATCCTCGGTCTTCTGTGCAAGGAGCACTTCCCTGGCCTGGTTGACTACGCCGGAGTGACAGGGCCGGCCTACTCGTTTGACCACTACGCCGCTGCCCCCGATGCTGCAGATCGGGCCCGTAGGGTATTCAACAACAAGGTGGAGCGGGTGAAGCAAGAGTTGTGGGTAAGTCCTCCTCGCACTACATTGCTCAATACATCGCATTCATTGGACATTCTTAAATAATGAATGGATATATCGTGTTTGTATGCAGGATTTCTTTAGATGCCAGGACGGACATGAGGCCAGGGCGGATGCGGTGGCTACCAAATGCTGCAAAAAACTCATCGTGGATATGCATTACGAGGCGCGCATCCAGGCCGTCGTAACTTACCACGGGATCGTCCTTGGAACGAAGGTCACCAAAAGGGACGCAAGGAGCATGACGCTGACCCGGGACCAGTACCTGCAGGTAAATACAGAACATTATTACTAATTCTTTTTTAGATTAAGTAGGCTTAATTTCATCTTCTGATATGCCATGTACTTGATGGCCTGTAGATGATTCCTTATTGGTGCGCCGCGCATCCCCAGTGCTAGGAACAGATGGTGGACAAGTGGTGCTCACGCGAGTGGGAGGAGACGCACAACTTGTGCCGGGAGCGGCGTTTGATGATGCCAAGTGTAGCACACCATCAAGGCAGCCATAGCCTTAGCGGATACGCAGAAACATGGGTACGCGAATTCATTTATTTATTCTAACGCTCAATTCTGCATGATTTCTAATCATCTTGCTGTTTTTCTCGCAGTCGGCGTCACATGGTGGCCAGCCTTGCTCCATCTTCAAGGCATTTGCTATGGCCCACAAGGGCAAGGCAACATCCGACGTCGACTACAACCCGGAGGATGGGCCCGAGGTGTACAGCAATGTGACCGTCCACAATCGCCTCAGTGAGTACACATCGATGGCAAGGGAGGTCCATGGGCCACAGTACGATCCGAGCACCGAGGACCTTGATGGAGAAGTCATCATGAGGGTGAGAGGAGGCAAGAAGCATGGACGGTACTAGATTGGCGACGGCGCAATCAACTCGGCCGCTACTTCCAGTCTCTCCCAGATTTGAGCAAGCAGCACGAGCAGGAGCTCGGCCATACGACCTTGGCAGGACACTTCACACCACCGGGTGGAGGCACTCGAGGTTATTCCTAGTTTATTCGTCGTTCATTGGTTTTTTCATACCTTTCCTTTGCATTATTGTAACATTGGGGTGAATATATTGTAGGCCCAGCTGGAACAAGAGAGGAGGATACGGGAGCAGATGCAGGCGAAGATGGAGAGGGTGGAGGCCAAGCGGGAGGCCGAGCGGGAGTCCGAGCAGCGGGGGATGGCGGAGATTCTTTAGTACATGCAAAGTCTTGGCACCGCTACGGGTGTAGTTCCACCACCTTCGCTATTCGCTCCACCTCCACCTCCAACTCCTCACTATTCTACTCCAGTGAGTATAAATGTTTTAGTTTGTATGTTCATGCTTACGGTCAAATCTAGTGGAGTATGAAAGTTTTATTCATGTATGGTATATATTTATCTTGTCTCACACATGCAATCTCTTCTTCTTTGTGCAGAATCATTCGGCGGCATTGAACGATCCTCATGCTTCAGCGAATCCTTCACCAAATCAGTGATGATACTTGTGGTTGTTAATGGTACTTCTATTTGCAATTGTGGTTGACGATGATGGAGCACTTGGATTGCTTGTGAACTTATTTGTGATATATTGTGAGACATGTGACGTTTGTGATATATATGTGACGTTTGTGATATATATGTGGTGTTGGTGATATATATGTGTTGTTGATGATATATATGTGATGTTGGTGATGTTTGTTATATATATCTTATGTTTGTTTGGATGGGATGTAAAAAACAAATAAAAAGACTGTTTTCAATCACTTTGTTGAGTGCAATGGCCATGACACTCGGCAAAGTGACTACCTGGGAATTACCTGGGAACATGATTTGCCGAGTGCAACGGCCATTGCACTCGGCAAACATCACAGATTTGCCGAGTGCAACGGGCCAGGCACTCGGCAAAGGTGACCTGTTTGCCGAGTGTCTTGTCGGTGGCACTCGGCAAAGTGGCTACCTTTGCCGAGTGTCTAAGTCAACAGCGCTCGGCAAAGCGGGTACCTTTGCCAAGTGCTTGACCTTGACACTCGGCAAAGCCGCCGTCACGGTGGCGCTCGCCGTCATGGCCACTTTTCTTTGCCGAGTGTCGGATTGGCACTCGGCAAAGCCTTTGCCGAGTGCCCGATAAAGTGCACTCAGCAAAGAGGTCTTTGCCGATAAACTATTTACCGAGCGCCCTTTGCCGAGTGTAACACTCGGCAAAGGCTTTGCCGAGTGTATATCGGCCTTTGCCGAGTGCCTCAGGCACTCGGCAAAGAAATCGCCTCCGGTAGTGGATAGCTGTTGCCTACCACTAACGATTTGGCAAAATGAGGAATAAAATAGTGAAGAAGATAGTATTCGTCACTTAGGGTTTGTCTAGATCCTATGATTTAAAGTTTAACTACTAAATTTTAGACTACTTTAGCTCTTGAGTCTCCAAATAAAAGATATATGTTGTTTAAAGTTTAGTCAACCTCATAAAAAATTTACCACACAAGTGAACTAAAGTGGTCTAAAGTTTTAGTTCTTAACTCTAGCCAACTAACTAAACTTTAGATCATAGGATCCAAACAGGGCATTATTCTTGAGTGTGTGCTTGCTAGGAAGTTTTGGGTAAAAATCTAGCTGATCTATCTAATGTGTCGATAGTTATGAAGCTGCAGTAGCTAGATTACGGATTAGTGATGACATGAAACATGCATGCTGCAGTGAACATGAATTAATGTTCATTGTAGCGGCCTTGTGTGCCATTTATTAATTTGGGAAATCAGAGGTGCTATATGTTTTCAGCAAAATGCGGGTGCTTGCGGTGGGGCTCTGTGCAAAACATCTTAGGGACGTTAGAAAAAAAATTGGGCATTACTACATTACTACTGTGCCCAACTCGACAGTAGGAGAGATACCAGGCATGGCTTCACGGGCTGGTGATTGATGCAACCGAAGAGATTAGAATGGAGGATGGTGCATCATGATGTTTCAGATCAAACTGTGAAATTAAAGAAGCACACAAGGATGCAGTATGTGCAGCTTTCATCAAACTTTTGAAACTCGGGGAACCACTACAACAGAAATGCACAAAGAATTGAAGATGGGTACATCGGTGGCGCTAAAATGAGAAACGTCACATATGTAGGATTAGAGCTGCATCTATCCATCACATGTCTCTGTAAGCAACCATATCCGTCTCTGATGAGTGCATATCAGAGACTTGTCTATTTAGTAACCGTCTCTGAATATTTTAGAGACACGCCTCTTTCAAGTCCGTTTTTGTGTGGTACCACATCAGAGATGGGTACATTTTTAGAGACTCACGAAATGTATTCCATGTCTATTATTTTTTGTATGCTTCAGAGACCAGTATTCTATTAGGGACGGTGAAGTTTTTTCACGCCTCTCATTGGGGATTGTGTCAAGGACACTCTCTCTCATGCCCCATCACTAGTGTACATCCTTATAGTGTTATATTAGAGACGTGTTAAGTTAATACAAGTCTCTAACTGATTGCATGCCCTGCGCCTTGATTGCTCACTAGCTAGCTATCAAGGTTGATCGATCATCTTCCTATCCAATGCCACTGCCCCACGGAGCTAGTCACTTCTTTTTCAGTGATTATCTCTGGTGTTGAATATCAAAGACGATTTCTTGTTCAATAACCATCACACTAATGTATGCATATCAGAGATGGGAATAACACATCACTAAGGTTGTCCACGATGTAATTTTAGAGACGCTTGTTTTGTCCGTCGCTAATATGCATCATGAATCGTCACTAGTGTGTTTTTTTTCTGTCATAGTAAATGACTCGTGCAGTGAGCTGCAGTTCAGTGTTCATGTAGTAGGTAGGCTTAGATAAAATTGTGACATTCAGTTATGACATAAACCTGATTGTTGTTATGTTGTGCTGGGGCTAGTAGTTGAATGCGTTGTTTTGTAACTGTAACACATATTATTTGGGTTGTAGAGCTGAACTTGGTCGTCATGTTGCAATGGATACATATCTTGATTGTTTACCTACCCTAATTTCAAATAGATCCTTTTGTTCACTGCTGCAGACCATTTTTTTCCTATGAATGAGAGCACTTGCGTTGACTCGCAAACCTCCGTCACGAGAGCCTTACATTTCTTCGCATTCGTGCTATACCGAGAGGAAAGCCTGGCACACCGTCCCAAATCCGTCAGGGAGGCTAGTCGTGCACCCGAAACAAATCAGCCCATGCGTCTGAGAATCAAATGAAAATATCGGCACAAACTTACGAACACAGCACGCGCGCAAGAGGCAAAAATCCTCTTCTTTTATCTCAGCATGCCCACATTGGCTCTTATCCACAAATTTGCTCATCCTCTTACTCCCTGACGGCATCTCTCTGACGGGAACCGACGGGAAAAACCATTCTTGACGGCATTGAGTACTTTCTTGAGTAATTATATTCCTTTACATGAGGTTTGCATTTGCCTTCTCCCCTACACATTGACTGATTTTTTCTTGATTGACGACATATTTTTATATAAAATAAATATTAATACTTTTAATATAAACTAGCAGCATCCTGCCACGCGATCCGATTTTCACGGGTGTAAGGAGTCCTTTCTTTCTAGAAATGACTACGTGATGCATGCAAGATGCGGATGCAGATGAAGCAGCAGCATGCATGAATGGACTCGATCGGCAAATGGATCCCCAACTACCACTTGAGATCAGTGTTCCATGTGCTCGTCGTCGCACCAAGCCACCAACCACCCCAACCCCAGAGGCTGCGAGCCTGCAAGCTCCTTACTACGGAGTACTATATTATGCCCACGAATCACCCAGCAAAGAGAAGCAGCTCACACTTGACACTCCACAGTCGTCGCCCACACCCCAAGGGGCTCTGGCAACAATGGCCTCCGCCACCCCACTGCTCCCCTCCCAGCTCCTCTGCGGCAGCGTGCCGCAGCAGTGGCAGATGGGCCTCATAGCCCTCCTCCCTGTGCTGCTGGTGTCCTACCTCCTCACCAGCAGGAGCAGGAACAGGAGCAGGAGCGGCAAGGACCAGGCGCCGCGGCTGCCGCCAGGCCCCGCGCAGCTGCCGATCCTGGGCAACCTGCACCTGCTGGGCCCACTGCCGCACAAGAACCTCCGCGAGCTGGCGCGGCGGTACGGCCCCGTCATGCAGCTCCGGCTGGGCACGGTGCCGACGGTGGTGGTGTCCAGCGCGGAGGCGGCCCGTGAGGTGCTCAAAGTGCACGACGTCGACTGCTGCAGCCGCCCCGCGTCGCCGGGGCCCAAGCGCCTCTCCTACGACCTCAAGAACGTCGGCTTCGCGCCCTACGGCGAGTACTGGCGCGAGATGCGCAAGCTCTTCGCGCTCGAGCTCCTCAGCATGCGCCGCGTCAAGGCCGCCTGCTACGCGCGCGAGCAGGAGATGGGCAGGCTCGTCGCCGACCTCGACCGCGCCGCCGCGTCCAAGGCCCCCGTCGTCCTCAACGACCACGTCTTCGCCCTCACCGACGGCATCATCGGCACCGTCGCGTTCGGGAACATCTACGCCTCCAAGCAGTTCGCGCACAAGGAGCGCTTCCAGCACGTGCTGGACGACGCCATGGACATGATGGCCAGCTTCTCCGCAGAGGACTTCTTCCCCAACGCCGCCGGCCGCCTCGCCGACCGCCTCACGGGCTTCCTCGCCCGCCGCGAGCGCATCTTCAACGAGCTCGACGTCTTCTTCGAGAAGGTCATCGACCAGCACATGGACCCGGCGCGCCCCGTGCCCGAAAACGGCGGCGACCTCGTCGACGTCCTCATCAACCTGTGCAAGGAGCACGACGGCACGCTCCGCTTCACCAGGGACCACGTCAAGGCCATCGTCCTCGACACCTTCATCGGCGCCATCGACACCAGCTCGGTCACCATCCTGTGGGCCATGTCGGAGCTGATGCGCAAGCCGCAGGTGCTGAGGAAGGCGCAGGCCGAGGTGCGGGCCGCAGTGGGCAACAACAAGCCGCGCGTCGACTCCGAAGACGCCGCCAAGATCCCGTACCTGAAGATGGTGGTCAAGGAGACGCTGCGGCTGCACCCGCCAGCGACGCTGCTGGTGCCCCGGGAGACGATGCGGGACACCACCATCTGCGGCTACGACGTGCCGGCCAACACGCGCGTGTTCGTCAACGCGTGGGCCATCGGCAGGGACCCGGCGAGCTGGCCGGCGCCCGAGGAGTTCAACCCGGACCGCTTCGTCGGGAGCGACGTCGACTACTACGGCTCGCACTTCGAGCTGATACCGTTCGGGGCCGGCCGCCGGATCTGCCCGGGCCTCGCCATGGGCGAGACCAACGTCACCTTCACCCTGGCCAACCTGCTCTACTGCTTCGACTGGGCGCTGCCGGCGGGGATGAAGCCGGAGGACGTCAGCATGGAGGAGACCGGCGCGCTCACGTTCCACCGGAAGACGCCGCTGGTGGTGGTGCCCACCAAATACCAGCGCCGCGCAGCGTAGTAGTGAGCAGAGCAATCATCGACGACGACAACGACTGAATAATAGCGTGCCGAAGTTTAGTACCACCAGCCAACAGTCAGAGTTGGAGCTATCAGCTATCCCATCCTATTTTGTTTTTTGTTTGAGAAATATTTATTATGTGTTTTGCACGACATAAATAAATAAAATAAATAAAGCAAATCAAAGTCTCGTCCGACCCAAGGACGTGGGCTCCGTCTCACCCGACCTCGAGGCCGCGGGCTCCGTCTCGCCCGACCCTTTGGGTGCAGGCTCCGTCTCGCCTGACCTCAAGGACGCGGGCCCCTTCTCGCCCGACCTCGAGGCCGTGGGTTCCGTCTCGTCCGGCAGGGACCCATACCGCCGCCAACCACTCCGGGTCCAAACGTATGGGCCTGGGTCAAAACTCTGACGCCAAGGTTGAGGCTGTCACGCCTCGATGTAACTCGTGGCTATGACGGGCCATACCTGGGGATTCACATCAAGAATATTGTCGGACGTGCCGGTACTGTTCTGCCTAACCCTCGTACGGATGCTGACAGGCGCATCAGTTCACCACGATGTCCATCGGGACGGAGTGGAACGCCATGACCGGCAGATGACGCCTGCGCATGGCGCCAGTGACGAACAGGGCCGTGACATGGAGCCGTCCCTGTTGACATCTATAGGATCGGCGGGATCCGCATGAAGGAGAAGAAGGACCCGGCAACCCTGAAAGCCTTCTTCTCTCTCGTTCTTCTCATTTTTCTCTTCTGTAACCCGTGCTTTCCCCTCGACTATAAAAGGGGAAGCAGGGCGCCCCATGAAAGGGGGATAAAAAACACAAGAGCACGACACGAGCACATGGGTGACCAGTAATCGAGCTCTCAGCACCCGTTCACTCCTTCCACCAGAGACTTGGGATCCTTTCCCTCTCTCGCCTGTTTGTAACCCTATTGCAAACCAAGTGTCGGTAACACGAGCAGCAGCGAACTGGACGTAGGGACATTCCGCCCGAACCAGTATAAACCCTTGTGTCCTCCGAGCACACCATCCGAGCCAGACGCGCAAATACAAATTTACTTGTCGGTGGTCCGAAAACACCGACATCAGGTTTAGTTTTTTTTTTTTACTTTTCTAAATTTGGTTAGGAACATTAGCATTCAATTGAGGAGTTGTGCAGCTTGATGAATCCATGAATTGAATTCTGGTGGATGATGAATATATGACATTGGCTGGCATAATCCTGCTGCATTTTGATTCGCTTGTATAAAACTGCTGGTTATCCTGGTTCGTAAGAATATATATTGATCTCTAGCCTTGGATGGTGATCACATAAGTTCAGATCCGTGTTATTAATCTACACACTGCAAGCTTTATATGAAGTGATCTGTTTTGCATTTGTATAATTTTACATAAACTGGTTTGATATATCCTCTTCTAAGAACCTGCAGATTTACTCACCATCCTTATTATCTGTCATACTATGTTTATCTTGATCTAACAACATACTTCTGAACTGTGGGTATTTTCTTATTTTTGGCCTTTCACTTCTGACGCTCACAGCATGTATGAGGCTATGTGGCATGACATAACTAACCAAGCAGGAAATATTATTTCTGTCACCATTCATGTAATGTTTGGGATGTAGGTTCATTTGATAAAGTATCTCTGTACCAGTGAAAGTAAAAACTAGATGAACTTCAGTCGCATGTTGACAGGTCTAGCGAGATTCCTCAAATCCAGGATTCATGCCAGATGGGGGGGGGGGGGGGGGGGGGGGGGGGGGGGGGGGGGGGGGGGGGCATACAAAGCTATTATTGCATTCAGTTTGGCAAAATGAGATAGCAGCTTTGTTTTGGAAACTCCTTTACTCTTAAACTTTGAACTGACTTCGACAGTAATATTACTTGCATGGTAGCTAATGTCAGACAATACATAAACTTATATTTCCCAAAAGTACTACTTTTTTGGTCCCAGAGCATAGTAGCTCTTCACTAATGCATTGGCCACCACCCCTACACTTATTTTTCAGGTCGGAGCTGCAGATTATATAGCAATAACTAGGAACTACCATACAAATTTCATATCAGAATTTCGAGCTGTGAATATGAAGATATGTGACAAGGTACTTTTTTGCGTGCTGGTTTTTTCCCTGCTCTTTCAGTCTGTAACAGTCAGGGCCTTAAAGTCCCTGGTTAGTTCGCAGGCATGAGAATTCAGATGCTGCAGGTGGACTGGAGCCTATAGAAGTAGAGCAGAATGAAATTTCTTCTCTAGAAAAGAAACCACAAAGTGAAATGTGTGATTTTGCAGTGCTGAAGAGGAAGTAAAGCTCTTTAGACGAATGCAGCAAAGTGTCAACACAAGACAGGAAAATTTAGGATAGAACGATGGATAGGACATGCTGATTGAGTTGGAGAGCTTTACAATATATATATATATATATATATATATATATATTTTAAGGCAAAACTGTGGGGGAGATCCCCACAGCACTTCATTTTATAAATTTAAGGGTAAAACAGTACAAACTTACAACAGGAATTAACTGTAAGCATCAAGTCAAAAACAAAAGGCTGATCTTAGATCATCCTTAAAACGAAGCGACTGAAGCAGACATCGGTTTTTGAAACTTGCAAACCAAATGTTGACGTGGACTTGGCCATTGTTGAACACTCTGTCATTTCCTATCTTCCATATCTCCCACGCAGCAGCTTTACAATATATTGCAAGTTAGGATATAGAAAAAGGTCCATTCGTTCAGGTTTTTAGAAAATAGATAGGGGATAGCTTGAACTGACGGGCAGTAAGCATTAGCTAAATAGCTAGTTGTTACTCTGACTTACTGAAACAGTTTGTTTCCCCTCCGTGATTGACATGATGGGATAGCATTAGGTATCTCTATAATTTGAGGAAGGACCTCTCTTTTATTTAGAGATCGAGGTAACTTGATAACCCTTTTCTGATCATGTAATGTCCGTTTTTCTACAAATCTCAAACACCATGAACTGAAAATATGTCTCAGTGAAGGTTGAGGGCTCTTTTCTTTTCTTCCTTTTTTTAAAAGAAAAATACAAACCAAGGGAATCTGACATCCATCAAAGATAGAGAAGATTTTACAACAACTAAAGTCGCTGCTTGCCTCAGATGATTATGTATGAGTTGCTGAAGTTATGTTAGACCAAGGGTGGTTGAGAAAGTTGTGTTATTATAATAATGGCTTGTTGTGACGGGAAACAAGATGAAAGCAGGCAATGCATACCCTGAGACTGGCTTCACTTGGGGTTATTTGTGATGGCCGATGGGGCACCTTGTTTTGCAGATATCTGGACTGGATCGGCTTCTCGAGATGCAGACACGGCTGTATCTGGTCACCTGGATCGTTTCCAGGATGTACATCCCTCATTCCGTTCAGAGTTGAGAGTGCAGCATCACCTCCAACTTCGGCAGACTTCACTCGTGTGAGAAGGCATAAATAAAACCAAATCAGAGCATTGTTGCCGTGCAAATTTAGAGTAGAAATGTTGCAATGAAGGCAGAATATGCCGTTTGTCTAGGGGGTGATGAGCCACATGCATGTTTCTGTTGAATGCTGCGTTTTCAGTTCAAATTCAAATGACCAGGAAACCAAATACTGTATTGTACCATTCGTACGTACAAATAAGAATATTGTACATCGGATTCCTCTAGTGTCCTTGCATTGCAGCAGGGCAGTGCTGGCCATTCAATCGCAGGTCGCAGGCAAAAGAAATAATATATTCTTCATATGCATGTTGCTGCCACCACCCACGAAATGAAATGAAAGTAAAATCAAATCGTTTGAATCGGAAGCAGCGATGGACGGTCAATGGACATTTGATTAGCCTCGATCACTTCTCTCATGTGATCGACTCGAGAGCATGCACCCGTTGAAGCTTTTCTTTTTTTATATAATTTTTTTTCATTTCCCAAAAAAAATTCTTAATTTTCGTCTTTGAGATTGATCCAAGAGAAGATAAACAAAGCGCGTAGCCACGTACATCGAAGCTGGGTGCACATGGTCACTCCATGTGACCTACTTACACAGCTGCACTTGATTGAGGCCCTGTTTAGATCCCACCCAAAATCCAAAATTTTTTAAGATTCCCCGTCACATCAAATCTTGCGGCACATGCATGAAGCACTAAATATAGGTAAAAAGAATAACTAATTGCACAGTTTGACCGTAATTGGCGAGACGAATCTTTTAAGCCTAAATAGTCCATAATTGGACAATTTTTGCCAAATACAAACGAAAGTGCTACAGTAGCCAAAAGCCAAAATTTTCGCATCTAAACGGGGCCTGATTATTATTTGCCTTTAAGCTCATGCATGCATGCAACTTGCAGGTTCGTACTATAAACCAATCCAGTGTACTGAGAAGGGAATACACAGCTGATAAGTCATGACTGAAAGTACTGTTGGCTGATTTATTGTGAGAGAAAAATACTGTTCGTTGGCTGAAAAAATACGGCTTATAAGCCAAACGAACAGGGCGTATATTATCCCTGTCCGAATCCATTGGTACAATGGTCTCATGGATCATAGTTCATAGCTAATATTAGCTAGCGAACTATTCACTCTGGATGATGTTTGAATCCACTAGTTAAAAGGTGGATGCAATGGTCATTTTTGTTTCTCTATGTACAAATTATATTTTAGTTTTAAATTTTGTGAGGTGATAGAGGACATTGTATTTTGTGTTAGAAAAATGCACTATGAATTTTTCATCATTATGTTTTATACGATATTGTATCTCTAGTGCTAATTTATTATTAAATTTTCTAAGCTATCAAAATTGTGGCAAAAGTTAAGATATATTTTTTCTAACATAACTTATGATGTTCTCTATCATGTCACAAAAGTTGATATTAAGACTCAACTAATACATGGAAAAACAAAAATAACAAATCATGTTAAGGGGTAAACTAGACCAACTGAAATAGTTTGAGGGAGTAAATTGAACCAAATGTAAATTCAGGGGGTAATCTAGACATATGTCAAACTTGAGGGGAGTAATTTGGACTTTTTCCTTTTAAAATTATGTGTTTTTAAGGAAATTAAGCAAGTTGAAAACTGAACTAACTAATTAGTGATGAGGCTAAGTTAACCTTTTACCAGACTCCTTATTTGGTTCCTAAAATTGTTTGGATACCTTGTAAGGAGTAGCTGCTATATATGGCACTGATCTTTCTGAAAAAAAAATTGTTTCTGAAAATGCATCTATAAATATATATCTGCAGATTGTTTGCTGAGATTTGATACTCTTGCTGACATTGGAAATGCATCTATTGCTGGTTCAGTTATAATGAAATTGGCCACCTGTTCAACTAAATTTTTATAGTTGTTACTGTTAGGCCTTATGTTAACTGAAATTGGCCATCTATTAAATAGCAATTTGAAAACTGACATTTTTCCTTCAGAACTGACAGAGTTAAACCAATTCAGAGTTAAACCAATTCAGAACTCATTACAAGGAGCATACATTTTTCCAGAGTTAAAACAACTGACAGAAAGCTACCAACTGACAGATCATTTTTCATTTGAAAACCGACAAAAAGCAACCAACAGAATTGCAGCAAGGACAGTTGAATTGGACAAGGTACACTTCCATGTTAAGATGTCTCAAAGGATTGTTATAAACAAGCAATAGTTGTAATATATCCAAGTTTCAGTGTTTAAGCTAGATAGAGACAATGTAACATGGAAGAGCTGTTAATTCATACAATTCTACAATGCAGCAGCATACTTATAAACAAAAACCAAGAGATCGATGACCTACATATTTAACTAAATCCTCTAAAAAATCAGACAGAACTTTCACTGACGATCCAGACTCGTGAATACTAAAACTGATCAGTAGGAGCCAAGAACGTAGGAGCCAGGTGCTAGGATCGGAGTTGCGACAAAACGATCCACGACGAGTCCTCATTTACCGCCATGTCCTCGTCTCTACATGAAGGAGCGCATGCGCGGCCGGACGATGGACTGAGCATCGTCCACGAATATGGTTGTGCCCGTCATGTACCGGGACTCGTCCCCGACCAGGTACAGCACTGTGGACGCTAGGTCCTCTCCAGATCCAGCCATCTCCGTAGGGGCATCACCTCCGCTGTTGCCTTCTCAGCCTTCTCCTTACCCACGGAGATGGGGAACTTGTCCTGCAGATGCAGGCCGCGACAGGCTGCGTTAACCCTAATCTTGTGCTTGCCAAGCTCCATTGCAGACAGCTGAAACAGGGGCAAGATTCAGATTGACAAGAATTGGTTGTAGCAGTCAAAAGACGAAACGGGACTGAACAATACAGAGGTTAACCCTGAGAAAGACAGAGACAGTGATCCTCTATACTTTTTTTTTTTTTGAAAAATTGGCAGGAGCTCTGCCTTTCAATTAAGAGGGTAAAAAGAGTTAATCATATACAAGCAAAACCAGGGTTAACTCGCCCTGGGGAGCAGGAAAAGGATAGGCTCTCTCCGAACGCTAAACCCCCTCTAGCCGAATGCTCTCCTTTGCTCAATGTCGTCTTTGATCCTTCCTGCTACTTGCATCACTGATTCAGAGTTGTTGTTGAATATGCACCTGTTTCTCTCTTTCCAGAGGTTCCAAAAGGTGTATATGACCATGCCGTTGAAACGTCTCCGCTCTGTTAGGGGCACTACGGTAACAGCCTCCTCCCACCAGGACATGATCTGCAAGAGGTCCCCCTGCTGCTGTTCCTAGAGTAGTATCGAAGTGTTCCCATGCAAGAATTTGTCTCAGTGATCCTCTATACTCAGTGGCTGTCTATGAAAGCTTTTCCTGAGCTGAACAATCAGGGGTACCATTCCATCATCCTTTCCACCTTGGCATATATGAACTGAGCGGTGTTTTCAGAAATTCAGAAACCTAATGGATGCAGATTGTTGAAAAGGCCCAAATGGTATGTGGGCTGTGGAATTCAGCAGCAGCTCCTTGAATCGATTGGTTGTATAAAGAGCCTGGGTTGTTTCAGCCTTTCAGGGTTTTGGTATTATTACTTTCTTTTGCTCCGCTGCTACTGTCTGAACATTCAAGGTTGTACATCTGAGGTGGTGGTGGTGTCTGAATTTCTTTAGCCAATTGTTACCATGTTAGTGTGGTCCAGCTATTCGTTTATTATAGTCATATATGTACTTCGGTTGGTACTTTGGTCAGTTGCATCTAAACTGAACACAAGGAAAAAAATATATTATCCTGCATGTCCCTGAAACAATCACCATTGAAGATGCTATTTTTCGTGTGCATGTGTAGGCATCAAGGAGTATTGAGAAATTAGTAATGTCTGATTTGGCAAATTGCATACCCACTGCCTCCTGTTTTTATGTGCAATTTAAAGGTGCAAAACTCATAGAACTCATAGACATATGAGAGTTGACTTGTCCAAACTTTGTTGATCATTTCAATGTGGAATTTTTAGCATTGCAACATGATCAGTTTCAGGGATTTTATTTGGACAGAACAGCAGCTGTCAGCATAATAAGCATATAGAAAGGGCACACGTCTAAGTAGTAGACAAGGATACTTACTCGGACCAATTGGTGAATAGCTCCTAAGCTTGTACCATATGCTGCAGCACCTGGATATAACCCTCTCTCAGCACCAATAATCTGAGTCAAGAACACAATAGATCCACCAGATTTTGTATCCTGGAATCGCTTTGTGATCGCCTTCATAAGAAACCAAGGTGTTATCACATTTACTTTGATGGTCTTCCTGTACTCATCTTCACTTATACTGAGACAATCTTGCACCTCCCCTGGTCACACAAACACACACAGTAATGGGACATTTAAAAAAAGAATCGGCTGAAGCAGGACATAAATGTGGACAAAACTGGCATTTCGTTCTGGTGTTTTCAGTGTTAAGACTACATTCAGACTAGCGATACCACTAGAGCCTCTGGTTTGTTTAGGATGCAACATCTCACATGCTGGACCCATGACAATTAAAATAAAAGACAACATATCTGTAATATGACACAAGTTATGTAACGGATCAATTTAATTATCAGGGTAGTTCAGTTCAGAGATATTTCTGAACCATGATATACGATGCAAATTCAGTTCACTGGACCCTGTATTGTCCCCACTCCCACAGTTTCCTACAGTTATCTTTTTTTTTTTATTTTGCTAAAGGGGCGCGCTTGGTTAAAAGCCGTAGTGAAATTGAAAGCGTTAGCAATTCAATCCACAGTCCACGAGCATCCCCGTTCACGATTTTTACTGTGGCATAAGCAATGAGCTCAAGGTAAACAAGCAAAGGCAAACCAATGGTCCATACGGCATCAGGCGAGTACGTCTGTATGCGAATCGTTCATACCCTCGTAGGAGTAGCAGTTGACGAAGGCATCCAGTCCGGCGAAGCAGCGCCAGGCCCGATCCACCGCCGCGTCGGCCGCCGCCTCACCGCACGCTTCCAAGTCCAGCCCCACCAATTCGACGCCTCCGCCTCCGCTGCCCCCGCAGCGCCGCGCCTCCTCCGCCGTCGCGGCCAGCGCGCCCTCGTCGCCCAATAAGACCAATCTTCAACCGGAATCAGAACCGAGCCGCATGCGACGACAAGCGCGGGGACGGGGAGTGGTGGCAGCTACCTGCAGCCGTGCTTGGCGAGAGTAGAGGCGATCCCCCGGGACACTGGCGTCGCCGGCGGCGGTGAGCAGCACACGCTTCGCGTAGGCGTCCCCCATCCTCTGGACCACCCGATTTCCGCGGCGGAGGCGGATTTTTTTTTTTTCTTTCCTCTCTCTCTCTCTCGCGAGCACGACAGCAAAGCAGGCAGGCAGGGGCGCAGGGCAGCACGCTGAATTCTTCCGGGAGTTGGACCGCACACAGATGCGGCGAAACGAGTGAGTGGGGCCACCGCGCTGAGCTGGGAAGGTTGTTCTGGGCCTGCGTCCCGTGGGCCGGCCTTCCTTCTATCTTCTCGACGGAACAAATGGAAATGACCAAGTTTTAAACATTCTCCCGAATTTGTCTAATATAAATAGAAGCGCAGGGCTGGTTTTCATCATTTAAAAAAACAACCACACAAGTTCTGAACAACAGAGTATATCAAATCGGCAATTGAATCGGATATATAACTTTTTTTTTCCTTTTTCTTCATGGAGCAGATATTCTACAAAAGACAATGCATGAGCTCAAACAATAAACAGACATGGTGGTCCCTATTTTAGATCTTACAATGGTAATTTTCTTCCAAAAGCTGTGGTAAAAGCAAGAGGACAAATAAGAGCCTATTTTTTTTAGTGGAATCTGATCTTAAAACACGGTTTAACGCTCAACCAACTAACAACTCCACATCACTATCAGCTCCGGTAGTCATGTACGCAACACTAAGCCTACTCAGTCGAATACGACCTAACAAGCAACTCGGTTGAAACATATCGCTTCATAGGTTTTAGCATGGAAAAGTTTATGATGACCACAACTTCACTGTGGCAACCACTAAAAATCAGCCTAACAACTCACTCTAGACCACATCACAAAAAGCACAATTGACCCAACTATAGAAATGGATGGTTCATTAGAGAGAAATTGACAAAACATGCAACTATATAATAAAGACACAACCAGGAAAATTGAAAGAAAAAAGTAACCAAGCTTGCTACTGGGGTGCTAGGATGCTGGAGGAAAACCAAAGCCTCTGGTCATCGTTCTTGAAATCGCCAAACACAATGACACAGACTCTTTGATTTCTGAAGGGCCTACTCAACAAAAACACGACAAAGACGTCCACCATGAAGGACCCCAACAAGAGACTACCAAATCACAGTGGTGGTTCTCCATGACGATGCCTCTGAATAGGTAAAAAGAACTATGTCATGTTTTTTTAGGTTACCGCCCCTACTCTTTAACTGCACAATCGATGCAATATAGTCTCCAAAGGTTTAAATTCAATATTAGCACTGAAAATCAGGTAAAAGGGTGAGTGCTTTTATGTGTGTACTGTGTATGCTTGTGGCCACGCATGTGGTGTTTACATCCGCACCATTTGCTTCTTTTTCCAAAAAAAAAAGAAAAAGAAGAAGAAAAGAAATACTGAGAAAAAAATGTTTTCACACATGCTAATTTGAAACCCGAAACTTGAGGGGAACGAGGTTGCCTCTGGAATTGGAACTGCTCGTTTGGTGCGACTGGTGGAGAGGAATAGGAACCTTCTGTTGAGAAAAGTCTTTGCTTTTTCTGTTGTTGCATATGGCCACTTGGCTTGTTTTCCTGTTCTGATCAACATGTCGGCCACTTAATAGAATAGTCTATTTTTGTTTGGTATAAGCCCTCCTTTTTTAAAAATTTTATTTTTACTTTTAAAATGGACGGGAGAGCTTCTTCCACGCACGCTACTGTGCCTAAGAAAGGATGCATGTCTACGTACTGGCTCCCCGGTGACATAATCATGTTGTTTAGGATAATTCTTTTTATCAAACCTTAAAAACTACCAACTTCAATAAGTATTACATTATTTAATTAAAAACATGTAAGTTATACGCGTTTAACTGTACTAAAACTACCTGCATAGTCTCTGACTTTCGAATAATTTGTGTGTTCCAGAAGAATATTCAGTGATTAAAGATACATATATATATCAAAGACCGTGCAAACGCAAAATGTGAGTACCATTTACCGGGGAGTATCAAAGAGACTTTCGAGCGGCAAATAATGTAAAAAACAATAAGGTCATTTAGATCCTTGGAATTGAATTTATTTTAATAATTAAAATTTAGACACAGATTCATTAATCTAATATGATTGTATATGAAATCTTGCGCAATGGCATTACATGCATAACAATCTGGAAAAACTCATGCGTCGATGGAAGACTTTCCTGCTAACTAATGGTTGGGTTGCATGCATGCCTTTAGGCGGCGTCAGGGGTTGAAAAAATATGAGCTACGAGTACAGTATATATTAGGGGTGTTTTGACCGGCGCCGCCTGTTGAACTGCAGTGTGGTTGCTTGTGTCGTTTGGAACAAAAAGGCAACTTGAACTCTTCAAATAAAGTCCATCCATAGCCCGGCCCTCGTTTAGTTGCCCCAATTTGGTGGCGACAAATTTCCTGTAGCGTCATGTAGCATACTGTAGCCTTTCGTTTGTATTTGGTAATAATTATCCAATCGTTGACTAATTAGGTTCAAAACGTTCGTCTCGCAAAGTACAACCAAACTGTGCAATTAGTTTTTGATTTCGTCAACATTTAGTACTCCATACATGTACCGCAAGTTTGATGTGACGGGGAATCTTCTTTTTGCATAGTGGCAAAGTTTAAATTTTGGTGGAACTAAACACCCCCCGGTTGAATTGTTGCACAGGATTGTTTTTTTATATAGAAAATGACGAACATACACTTGCTGCTGCGCGCCGCCGGCGCCTGAATAAGTCCGGCTACCTTGGTGTGTTGAACACGAAGGCATGTGTTTGGCTTGCTGATTCTGTCAGGAATCCTCCGTCAAGATTCTACAAGAAGATACTAAAAAAAAAACTAGTACTGCCTCCCTCCAAAAAGATTGCACCTGGTTGGGTCAAAACTCAAATTATACTATAAAAACCATATTTTTTATATTACAAATATGGCCTCGGCCGAGCGGCTGACGCCGGGGATGGAGATGATGCCGCCGCCGAATGCTGCTGGAGCTAGAGGAAGGAGGGGAGGGAATGAGTGGGTGACGTGCGGACCCCACATGTCACTGAGATGCAGACCAGCGTCCTACGTGGCGGTCAACGCCAGCGTGGCGTGGTCAAAACCGCTCAACGTCGGTCAAAGTAGCCTTGCCCCCGCACAGATGCTAAAAGTGAACGGTTTTGACAGTTGGGGGTACCGGTACTAGACAGTTTTATAATTGATGGTTAAAATTAGACCAAGACAATAGTTAAGGGGCTAAAAGTGGACTTAATTCTTTTATCTATCGTTATCACTTTTCGAGAAGTCAAACATACTCAATTTTGACTAGATATATAAGAAAATATTAATATTAATATTTATGATACATAATTAGTATCATTAGAGGTCGTTGAATATACTTTCATAATAACTTTATTTGAGTTACAAATTTTGCTAATATTTTTTATAAACTCAGTTAAACTTGAGAAAGTTTGACCAGCACGGATATGTTTACCTTTAGTTCGTAGGCCACCCCTAATGCACTACCATGTCGTAAACGGGGTCTCTGATGTTTCATATGTAACTGCCATGTCAAATGGATCAGAAGCCACGGAGAGGGTCGAAATGGCCTGCAGAAGCACCACAGCCTCATCTGACACTTTTACAGAAGCTAACACTGAAGCACACGCTGTAGAAATAGATCACCTGTTTGTGAAGAGAGAGAAAGGGAGAGAGAGAGAGAGAGTTGGAGAGAGGAAACGGTAGCTGCATGATTTCCTGTTTGGCACTCCAAAAGCTATGATAGACAATAATATACTTAGGGTCAGTTCGGATTATCGGACTTAGTCTGTCGTTGAATTATAGGCTTAACATGGACTAATTAAATTTTTCTTTTTTCTAATAAGTTCTACTCATCTATTAGTGTCTATTAGTTTCTGTAAGACCATGATTAGTTTATATTTAGACCTTCTATTTAGCATCTAAAACATGGACTAAAGTTTTAGTTTAATCCATCCAGACGCCCCTTAGCTGATGGTTGATAGGTGGTAGCTCTGAATCTGTTCTCTACATATATGAAACAATATTTTTTTTCTGCGTTGGCCGGTGCTGCTCTTAGCGGTAGCCGTTGAATGTTCTGCAATGGGGACAGACACAGACAATGCATAATTGATGATGTACTGCACTGTACTCTACGTATAGAAAGAGGTATTGGGGAATCCCGGCAGCAGGAGGATGATGTGAGCAGACTTTTGCCATGTGCTGTATTGTAGGGTAAACTCTTGCTCAAAAGAACGCTGGCTAGCTAGCTTGTTAGCTACAATTGCGTAAGCGAATGCGTATTGGTTGCTGACCTCATCCCTGCAACGTCATCTCCCATTGGTCAGCATGCATGTATGCATGTGGGTTGTTACTCCTACGTGGCATCATATCGCACGCATCGGCTTACTGCTAACCACAAATCAATTAGCGTGCTGACAGTGAACCACGTGTCATCGCCGCATTGGCTTATATCGTTTCTGGTGCTATAAGAATAATCCCTAATGTTGGTATATAGCTGCAGCAGTAATATAAGCTTTCAGTAACGAAGTCATTGTCATCTGTCCACTGCCTGCAATGAGCTGGTCCTTGTCTCTTCTGTCACTAGTTGCGCTAGTTGCAGGTCGGTATCTGCTGATAGATGCATTGCATCAACCGATCGATCGATCCAACTGATGGCTGCCAGCCTAATTCTAAATCTGAGCCCCGTTTAGATCCTTAGAATTAAATTTATTTTAATATAATCATAATTTATACATATATTAATTAAGCTAATATAGTTGTATATGGATTATATCTGTATATTATTGATAGCTATACAAGAGACATACTTATATGTTGTATTTCTACCGTAGATAAGTGAGTTGTAAAGTAGAAATATAGGATGATAATTCATAGAATCAATTTTCATCTCCCATCTTATAAATTTGAGATAGATTTATATGTGAACTTTGAAAGTGGTGGAATGTTAAATTCGAAGTCAAATAGACTAATTTATTAAGTAGATTTTAATTCCAGCAAATGAAAGGATCATAACAGCTCGTAATGTTTTGCAGAAACGCATGCGGCCATTGAATTACCAGAGATGGTGTCAGTTACTGGTACTTAGCAGAGCCCTACACCCTATTCGGTTGGCTGGTTCGTATCGTTGCTGGTTCGTGAAAAAGTACTGTTGACTGATTTGTGTGAGAAAAATACTAAAATTTACGATCGTTTACGACAAGCCACAGCCAAACGAACATGCTGCTATTTATAGCCCCCATGGCGAATGGGGATGCCCAAGCTTCAGCCCTCAGCTCAGCTAGCACCGTTAAGCAACAGCTAGCTAGCAATGGCGGTGCAGGTCATCGTAGAAGGCAGCAGCAGCTCGCCTCAGCAATGGCAGCTCACGGTCGTCATGGCGGTTCTCGTCCCTCTGCTCTTGCTCCCCCTTGCAAGAAAAAGAAGAGCAGGAAAGAGCTGGAGCAGCAAGAAAGGGCGGCGCGTCCTCCTCCACCTGCCGCCGGGCCCGCCGAGGCTGCCGATCCTGGGCAACCTGCACCAGCTGGGCGCGCTGCCGCACCAGAGCCTGCGGGAGCTGGCGCGCCGCCACGGACCCGTCATGCTGCTGCGCCTGGGCAGCGTGCCCACGCTGGTGGTGACGTCGGCGGACGCCGCGCGGGAGGTGATGAAGGCGCGCGACGCCGACTGCTGCAGCCGCCCCGACACGCCGGGGGCCCGGCGCCTGTCGTACGACCACAAGGACGTCGCCTTCAGTCCCTACGGCGACTACTGGCGCGAGATGCGCAAGCTCTTCGTCGTCGAGTTCCTCAGCGCGCGCCGCGTCCGGGCCGCTGATTACGCCAGGGAGGCCGAGGTAGGAGATGATGATGACTGCATCGTCCATGTATTGCCGTCGTGATCATAGGGCACTCACTATATAAAATGGCGGACAGGTGGACAAGCTGATCGGCAGGTTGAGCAGCGCCGGCGGCAAGGCGGTGCAGCTGGAGGACCACATCTTCGGGCTCATGGACGGCGTCATCGGCACGGTGGCGTTCGGGAACATCTACGGCACGGAGCAGTTTGCGCACAAGAAGCACTTCCACGACGTGCTGGACGAGGCCATGAGCGCCAAGGCCGGCTTCTCCGCCGAGGACTACTACCCCAACGCCGCCGGCCGCCTCGTGGACCGCCTCTCCGGCGCCGCCGCGCGACGCGAGAGGGTGTTCAGGGACCTCGACGCCTTCTTCGACACCATCATCGACCAGCACCTGGTGGACCCGTCCTCCCGAGCCACGACGCCCGGCGGCCACGGCCCCGACCTCATCGACGTCTTCGTCGACCTCATGGAGGAGCGCCGCCAACGGCGACAGGTCGACGGCTCTCTCCGCTTCACTAGGGACCACATCAAAGGGCTGCTCTCGGTACGCCACGCGTCGTGTTCGTTCACACTAACACTACTCACTGCTCAGCGACAGATCATCCATTGATGCATGCATGTTACACTGTATTATTATATTAATTGCAGAACGTGTTCACCGCTAGCGTGGACACGAGCTCGGTGACCATGGTGTGGGCGATGGCGGAGCTGATCCGGAGGCCGGCGATGCTGAGGAAGGCGCAGGAGGAGGTCCGGTCCGTGGTGGACGGCGGCGGCAGGGAGAGGGTGCACTCCGACGACGTGGCGAAGCTCAGGTACCTGAAGGCGGTGGTGAAGGAGACGCTGCGGCTGCACCCGGCGGCGCCGCTGCTGCTGCCGAGGGAGACGCTGCGGCAAGTGAGCATCTGCGGGTACGACGTGCCGGCCAAGACGCGGGTACTGGTCAACGCGTGGGCCATCGGCAGGGATCCCCGCAGCTGGGGGGACAGGCCCGAGGAGTTCGACCCGGGCAGGTTCGACGGGGACGACGGCGTCGTCGACTTCAACGGCACGCACTTCGAGCTCGTCCCCTTCGGCGCCGGCCGCCGGATGTGCCCCGGCATGGCCATGGGCGTGGCCACCGTGGAGTTCACGCTGGCCAACCTGCTCTACTGCTTCGACTGGGAGCTCCCGGAGGGGGTGCGGGTGGAGGACGTGAGCATGGAAGAGGCCGGAGGGCTCGCCGTCCACAAGAAAACGCCGCTCCTGCTTGTCCCGACAAGATACAAGTGTTGATCATCAGACTGTCAGTAGTCGTCAGTGCTTAGCTACTGCATGACGACCATTTTATTAGCAAGCCTTGCATTTTTTATTACAGCAGAAAAACGCTAGATAGCTCTTAACGTTTATTCGAGAATATTATACATATTACTAATATAAGTTTACAAGGAGCGTATGTAGCGTTCATGAATTAAGCAGGGTCACCTGTGTACAATAGAGTTATTGTAATACTGTAGATGTAGATGACAGTGGTAAATTATTTTGATATGAAATAATAATGGTGCCATACCTTATAGATTGGTTCGATTTAAATTAAAGGGATTGTCCACTTCATACTTGGGTAAAAATCTTCTAACATACTATGCACTTTGCCCCATAAAAGGAGCCGTTACGTGATTCGTGCTGGTCAAAGTTACGTGATTCATACTGGTCAAAGTTTTTTAAGTTTGTCTAGGTTTATAGAAAAATATTAGAAACATTTGCATCTCTAAATAAGTTTATTATGAAAATATATTTAATGATCTATCTAATGATACTAATAATGTATCAAAAATATTATTGTTTTTATATAAAATGATTAAAGTTGAAAACATTTGACTTCTTAAAAATGTGAGAACGACACTTTTTATGGATTGATGGAGTATGTCTTCGTAAGAGAATTTATAGCAATGGTGGTTGATTTTGGGGAAATATGGCCCCACGGCGAGGTAACAAGTTGATGTTGGGGGACGGCTGGGAACGATCATAGCCTCTTTGGAAGGAAGCCCACCGATACCCACAGCCCAAATGCTCCAAATGGTGACGGGCTTGATGGCCTGCGTGTCAAACGCTCGCGTGGCGTGCGAACCGGATGGGCTACCCTGCCAAAGTGGGCCTGATAGTGTCGGTGTTTCGAACCACCGGCTAGTAAATTTGTATCTACGCGTCTGGCCCGGATGGTGTGCTCGGAGGACACAAGGATTTATATTAGTTCAAGCGGAATGTCCCTACGTCCAACCTGCTACTGCTCGTGTTACCGGCCCTAGTTTGTAGTATGGGTTACAAACGGGCGAGAGTGGGAGAAGGTCCTAAGTCGCTGGTGAAAAGATCGAACGGAGTTGAGACTTGTTGAGCTCATTCAGCCGTGTGCTCGTGCCTATGTCCCCTTCATGGGGCGTCCTGCTTTTCCTTTTACAGATGAAGGGGAAGGCGCAGGTTACAGAGAGAGAAAGAGAGAGAAAAGAAGAAAAGCGAGGGAGAAGAAGGCATCAAGGGTCGCAGCATCCTTCATCTCCTTTATGCGGGTCCCGTCGATCCTATAGATGATGATGGGGATGCCTCCACATCGTGGCCCTGTTCATCACTGGCGCTATACGCAGGCATCGTTAGCCGGTCGCGACGCTCCACTCTGTTCCGGCGGGTGGCGTGGTCAACAGGTACTCCGGTCAGAAGCCGTACGTGGATTAGGTAGCACAACGTCGGCACGCACCGACACTGTTAGCAAAGTGAGCCCCAATGTATGGTTCGTCGTGGCCACGAGTCACGTCGAGACGTGCCTGCTTCCCTCCCGGTGTCAAAAGTTTGACCCTGGGGTCGTTCTCTTAGACCTGTAGTGGTTGGAGGCGGTATGGATCCCCGTCGGGCGAGACGGAACCCGCGCCCAAGGGTTCTGGCGAGATGGAGCCCGCGCCTAAGGGGTCTGGCGAGACGGAGCCCGCGCCCTCGGGGTCGGGCGAGACGGAGCCCATGCCTGAAGTGTTCGGTGAGACCTTAAATATGTCTTGGACCATCTGGGCGAATTAACGTTCGTGGCCATTAACTTCCTTCCTCCGGGTATCCCTAATATCGATACCCGACGGGCCCCCCGGCCTGCGGAGGAATAGAATATTCCTTTGGAGGCTTTTTTAGGTGGGAGGACTCTGAGGGCCTCGATCTCCCTTTGTAGCCCGCGGGGTGTCTTGGTAGGGTTGTGATTCCCTTCTGTCGCGATCGGACTCCTTGGGAACATGTAGCTGCTGGATTTGGGGGGCAAAAAATATTTCTCTTGATTATGATCCCTCCCTAGGATCCGATCGATCCACCATCGTCATGCGACTACATATTCAGTCTCCATACGAGTCCAACTTCCCTTGAGCCCCCGCGCGTAGCAGGGGTCCGGTCTAGGGGTCAGCTCGTCTTGTGATCGTCCTCCCTCAAGCATTTTTTCAATAAAACAGAGGGGCTGAGCCGTGCCATGTTTTCCTCGATGGACGAATCATGGCGCTTGGTGAGGTGTTAACGGGCTAGTCCAGGTGGGGCCTCGGCTTCCCGTTCGTGGGGTCTGGCATGGGTCAGCTGGTGTCCGACTCCAGATTCTTGGTGGCCAATCCATATAGTTCCTGGGTCCGTTCGACCGGTCCCAAGGGCTCGTTGCCTTTCTTTGAGGAAAAACCATGGACTGTGAACCGACCAAGACTCGAACATGGGTCGAGATACCTGTGGCGCTCGTGCGCCCGGGTACTAGCCGCTAGCGGGCCCATCCTTTTCCACCCCTCGCTTTAAAGGTGTCCTAGAGCGGTTGTGAACCCATCGGTGGGCTAACCTTCGAACTCATGGGCCGTAATGGGTCGTGGTAGTGTTTTTAGCCCCGTACCCCTTCCTTACCTGTGATGGTTCTTGGCCCATCAATCAGGCGAACCGTTAATCTAGCAACGATGAGCCAAGGCTTCGCGCCTGGCTACTCCGACATCGAGCTGGAGGACATCGAGAAGGAGGTGGCCCCTCTGACACATGACTTATCTGTCAAGATAGAGGATGAAATCACCCCCTCGAAAAATGAGTTAGTTAGATAAACGAAGTGGTGGTCTTATAATAATTGAATAAGTTTTAGTTCTTTTGTGTTATAAAAAGGTTACTGCATTCCGACCCTTTTCCGTTGTTAAGGCTACAAAGCTTAAGGCATAGGCAAGAGAACCCTGATCACGCTGGTGAGCAAGAACATCGTAGCTGCTGGGGCGTAGGTTCCTTGCAGTCTAGCCAACTTTACTTAGTGTTCGTTTCCACAGCTCTCGCTTTTAGATCTTAACATGAGAAGGGGTCAGGCATAGCGATTGTTTCTGAATAGGTATGCTCTTATTAGCCCCGAGTGAGGCCCAACCTCGTGCCATTGCTGGGGGCGGGTGTCACTAAGGATCGAGGATGAGATAGTGAAAAAGAAGGGATTTTTGTATTTTAGAAACACCATTCTTAGTTTTCATGGGTACATGCATATGCTAAGGGTAAAAACTACGTAGCTGCTTGATGTTCCAGGCGTTGACGAAGACCTTGTTGTCGATGGTCTTGAGCATGTAGGTGCTAGGTTGGAGTACTTCTGTGATGACTTATGGTCCCACCCATGGCGGAGAGAGCTTTGTGATGGTTTTTGTTGCTCTGGACAAGGCAGAGTACCAAGTCCCCAATGTTGAAGGCCCAACCCCACACCCGACGGCTGTGGTACTGGCGCAACATCTGCTGGTACTTAGCTGAGCGGAGGAGGGCAACCTCGCGTGCCTCGTCGAGCTGATCCATGGCATCCTCGAGGGACGCCTCGACTCCTTGCTCGTTGTACGCCCTGACCCTCGGCGTCTAGGGTACCCTCGACGGGCTTTCGAACGCCCTTGTGGTTAGTAGCAGCCACAAGCGAGCCCTTGCACCACTGCTTGTTCTTCTTGTTGGGGCGGTTGGAGACGCCTTCATCGGCATCCTCGTCCCGCTTTGCCTTGCCCTTGGGACGATCGAAAATCACTTCGACCGCCTCCTCGCCCGAGGCATGGCTGGTGGCGATGTCAAGGTGCTCCTTCTTGGTTCGTGGGCCCTTGTGTCCTTGCTTGTGAGCCAGGGACTTACAAGTGGTCCCAAACAAGAAGGCTCCTATAACATCAGTATCGGCGACATCGGGCAGCTTATTGCACTACCGGGAGAAGCACCGGATGTACTCATGAAGAATTTCCCTAGACTTCTATCGACGGTTTTTTGAGATCCCATGGGTTCCCAGGACGCGTGTAGGTGCCCTAGAAGTTTCCCACGAAAATCTCCTTTAGGTCCGCCTAACTTTGAATCCAGTTGGGCGGAAGGTGCTATAACCATGTTCGCACCAAATCAGCTAGGAAAAATGGGAGGTTGCGGATAATGAAACTGTCACTATCTACTCCACCGGCTTGGCAAGCAAGCCGATAATCCTCGAGCCATAGTTCGGAGTTTGTTTACCCAGAGTATTTCCTGATGTTGGTCGACGGTCAGTACCACGGTGGGAAGGCGGTGTTGAGGATGTGTCGGTCGAAGGCTTGAGGTCTCGGATGGTCAGGGCTCGGGCTCTAGTCCTCACCGTTGTCGTAGCGTTCGCTGTGACAAGGGTGGTAGCCATGACCGACTTCCTCTCGCTCGTCACTTCGTCCACACCTATGGGCAACCAGGGTGTTACATGCGTCACGGTGGAGGCTGAGATGCTCTTACACCGGGGCCACGGCGCGCCCCCCGCCACCGCACGGCGCCTAGTGGACAGACACATCCCTAACATGTTGTCTCGAGGGCGCACGCTGACTGGTGTCGAGCTCACATCGTCGAGACAGCGAGCTCTCTGCCTGTTGTACTGCCGTGCGCTCGAGCAGCGTGCGGATCTCGTGATGGGTCCAACGATCCTCGGGTGTCGTGGGCTTCGGGAACCCTTAGAGCAAGGCCGCAACGGCAATGATGTTCTGGCTTGCCGGGCGAAGTGTGGTAGGGCTCCATCATCTTCGATGATCCTCTAGTTCATGTCGTGGGCCATGGCACGCACAAGCCCACCGTCTCCGTGGTGCTCAATCTCTCGCTCGAGCTCTGCGCGCTCCTTTTTGAGTTGGAGTCATGCATCCTCGAGCTCCTAGTGCTGCGTCCTTAGCTGTTCCACCTACATGCGAGGAACGGCCCCTGCATCTTCCTCAACCTCACCGTCGAGGTCATTTGGTGGGGTAGCCCCTCCCTTGTGGATGCTTTCGACGCATCCCTCGGGGGTACCTGCCATAAAATATTCTCATGAGGGGTGATGGCTCCCCCTGCTGGAGTCAGACTCAGAGAGCATCTCTAAATCTCCCATGAGAAGGTCATGGAAAGATTCCACGACGTATTCAGTCATCCCCACGAACTTGTCATTCATAGGGGATGGGTGCATGCACTGTGCTACAAAGTGGCCAATGGTCCCTGCAGCATTGTGCAGACCGAACGGGAACGCTATTGGATGCCCCAAGTGAGGTGTTTTGTGGAGAGCAGTTCTGTTTCGGCGAGTTGCATCATGGCATTGGCAAAGGAGAAAGTAAGTTAGCGTAGCTCCTCTCGGGATGGTCGGGGTCCTAGGAAGGCGTCGAGTTGGCGCTCTAGCCTCCCATAGTCAACACCAAGGAGACAATCGCTCCTAGGGACACGGGCCTCCGGTGTGTGCAGCTGCAGCTCCTCAAGTGCCTTGACGATCATGTCGAGATCGGCGGAGTGGAGAGGCTGGACGGTAGCGAGAGCCTGCGCCAACTTTCCCTCTATCGTGATGAAGAAGTCCAGGCTTCCAAAGCGCATGTGCACGCCTAGGACCGAGCTGATGCTATGACTAGCTATACGAGGCCTGATGTGGACGTCGAGATGCGCAAGAATCCCCTACCTGGCACGCCAACTATCAGTGTTTTGAACCACCGGCTAGTAAATTTTTATCTGTGTGTCTGGCTCGGATGGTGTGCTCGTAGGACACAAGGATTTATATTGGTTCGGGTGGAATGTCCCTACGTCTAGTCTGCTGCTGCTCGTATTACCGGCACTAGTTTGTAGTAGGGGTTACAAACGGGCGAGAGAGGAAGAAGGTCCCAAGTCTCTGGTGAAAAGATCAAATGGAGTTCAGTCTTGTTGAGCTCGTTGAGCCGTGTGCTCATGCCTATGTCCCCTTCATGGGGCGTCCTGCTTTCCCTTTTATAGGTGAAGGGGAAGGCGCAGGTTACAGAGAGAGAAAGAGAGAGAAAATGAGAAAAGCGAGGGAGAAGAAGGCCTCAAGGGTCATGGCGTCCTTCATCTCCTTTATGCAGGTCCCATCAGTCCTATAGATGATGATGAGGATGACTCCACATCGTGGCCCTATTCATCACTGGCGCTATATGTAGGTGTCATTAGCCGGTCGTGGCGCTCCACTTTGTTCTGGTTTGGCGGCGTGGTCAACAGGTACTCCTGTCAGAAGTCATTCGAGGATTAGGCAGCACAGTGCCGGCACGCCCGACACTGTTGGTGACATGAGCCCCAAGGTATGGTTCATCGTGGCCATGGGTCATGTCGAGACATGCCCGCTTCCCTCTTGGTGTCAGAAGTTTGACCATGGGGTCGTACTCTTAGACCCATAGTGGTTGGAGGCGGTATGGATCCCCGTCGGGTGAGATGGAACCCACGCCTAAGGGTTCTGGCAAGATGGAGCCCATGCCCGAGGTGTCTGGCAAGACAGAGCCCGTGCCCGAAGGGTTGGGCAAGACCTTAAATATGTCTTGGACCATCCGGGCGAATTAATGTTCGTGGCTGTTAACTTCCTTCCTCCGGGTATCCCTAATATCGATACCCGACAGATAGCCATAGTTGATAGTTTGAGATAAAGCCATATTGGATAGTTGCCAACATAAATGAGGGCGACCGGCAAAATGGACAACCAAGGTCTATTCGTGGAGAAATGGCATTTGTTGGGTTAATTGGATTCGTGCCATTATAACTTCACCATTTTTGTTACACAATATTATTATTCAAGAAACTATGTTAGTGTCATTATAATTCTTGTGAAAGCTGAAATATGCCATTATATATGTATGTTGTGTCTTCGGTCCCATGTGCGGGTGTACGAATAATTTTGTATTTTCATATGGACCAAAATACCCCTCCCACTCTATCTCACTTACACGTGGGCTCAATGTGCCATACCCTTCCTCTGTCCTCTTCCTATTCCTTTTCAATTTTCATGGACACAACACGCGCATAGGACCTTGGTCGATTCAGACGATGTAGGCCTTGCTGGCTGAAAGGTCCTAATGGCTAGAAGGGGGGTGAATAGCCTATTAAAAATTTCTACAATAACACTTAGCAAACTGGTTAGACAAATATGAGGCGTAGCGAGTGTTACGCTAGCCTACTAAAAATACAAGCCACCTACCACAATTCAAGTTTATATAGTCTTTATCCACATAATGGCTGTCACTACACTAAGTTAGTGTGCTTTCAAAGGCTAACTAAAAAGCCACACTAACCAAACTAACAAGCTCTCACAACTAGCTACACTAAAGAGCTTGACAACTAGTTTGCGGTAATATAAATAGAGAGAGCAAGATGGTTATACCACCCAGTCGAGGAATAAACCAATCAATCACAAGAATGAATACCAATCACCTTAGAATCAAATGATGACACAATATTTTTTTACTGAGGTTCACTTGCTTGCTGACAAGCTAGTCCTCGTTGTGGCGATTCACTCACTTGGAAGTTCACGCGGTAATTGGCATCACACGACAAATCCTCAATAGGGTGTTGCACAACCAACACAAGATGAGGATCACACAAGCCACGAGCAATCCACTAGAGTACCTTTTGGATCTCCACCGTGGAAAGGTCAAGAACCCCTCATAATCACCATAATCGGAGCCAGAGACAATCACCAACCTACGCTCGACGATCCTTGCTGCTTCAAGCCATCTAGGTGGCGGCAACCACCAAGAGTAATAAGCTAATTCCACAGCAAAACACGAACACCAAGTGCCTCTAGATGCAATCACTCAAGCAATACACTTGGATTCTCTCACAATCTCACAAAGATGATGAATCAATGATGGAGATGAGTGGGAGGGCTTTGGCTAAGCTCACAATGTTGCTATGTCAATGCAAATGGCCAAGATAGTGAGCTAGAGCTGGCCAAATGTTATTTATAGACACCCCAAACAATAGAGCCATTACCTCCATTATTGGGCTGTCTGCATGGTGACCGGACGCATCCAGTGTGGCGACCGAATGTGACCGGACGCATCTGGTCGCAACGTCTGGTCGCTACTCGACCGCCACGTGTCCCTTTCAAACGAAGTAGCCATTGGCGCCCAATGGCTCTCTCTATGCGCACTTAACACTAGGTGATCGGACACGCTATTAGAAATCGATCGGACGTAGGAGAGGGAGCGTCAGGTCGAGTCCAGAGAGCTCCTAGAGCTGCTCGGATGCAACTAGACATGTCCGGTACTATGGCAGAACCTCCTAAATTATAGGATCCATATGTACTTGTCACTGTCCAACGACCTTTGACAACTATGCATATGTTCCTGGTAACTTAAGAAGTCTATCGGGTGTCCTCGGGGAACCCCGAATCATCCACGATTTTTGAGCAGGATCACATTACATAGTCATTGCAGTATTACAATAGTTTATTCAAATAGATACACCAGAGTAAAAATAGCGGAAGTCTTACGATAACTTAGTTTACAAACCAGTTGTTTCAAACCTTACAAACTAAGTTCGATAATTAATACAAAACGTAGTAGTGGAGTGGCATTATAACATAATACAAACACACAATAAAACTACCCTGCCCAAGGGCCACACATTTACTTCTCATCGTCAGATCAAACAATAGTCATGCAGCACGATCCAAAATAGATCTGCTCATGAGGCTCACCTGCAACAAGGGTCAACGAACCCTGAGTACAAAAGTACTCAACAAGACTTAACCGAAATAAAAATTGAAAAACTCAGGAATGCAGGCTCAGGGATTCAAGGTATAGCTTTAGCAATAATCAAAGTTCTTTTGCCTAAAAGCTCTTTAACAAAATTCTTTATTTCAACATATAAAACTTTATAAGAACCACATATGAATCTGCCATGATCTGTAATGAGATCATGAACTTCATATCCAACATCTTCTCAAACCATCCTTAAGTTCCAGTTATTAAACTACGATGATGAACAGAGAAGTGAGTCTCCATAACCGAGGAGCAACGACGATTCGAACCGATTAAAAACCCAGCTGGGGATTCCAGACCACACGATATATGCAGGTCCCTGACTTACATATATCAACCTACCCTCGGATCCTCTAAACAAGAACGGGTCCGCACCACCTGAGAATACAGTACTCCACCAATCTTGCCCATTGCCATGTGGGTACACACTATTCCCGCCATCTCTCCACTCCCAGTGCGCGAGTAGCCATTCTCATAATAGAATAGCCAAGTTAAGGCTTACCGGAGTATGTGGTTAGTACTACAAAGTCTCACCGCACACAGTTCAACAACGGACGGACCTTAACTGACACAGGCGGAAAGGACCCGCTCACAAGACCTCCATGTCTTGTGGCTCACACACACCTAGTCTGCCCGGTCTAGATTTATTACTCCACATGCTCATATTTCATGATCACATAAGTAACCAAAGATCCATTTAAAATTCTCAGGTGACAGGTAATCACACGACTAAGCATGACTAAGTATATCTAGACTTTTACGAATAAAACAGGTAATCAAGGTAGATATGGAAAAACAAGGTTGGTGATGCACCAATTAGGTTTCCACTTGACTCCTGATCACTTAATGCAGTATAGAAAAGCAAAAGTGAAATCAATTTGTAAAACACAAGGTAGGGTTATATGCATCCGGGGCTTGCCTTCGTTAACGGAAAAGTTAGGTTCCTGCGACGTTCCACAAGTATTCGATCCGACCTCAACAGACGGATTAACCTCCTCCGTAACTTGATTAACTACCACGTGTTCACCTTCGTTCACTACACATAGTAACAATGCCAGGTTTAACATGATGCGGAATACGAAACATGATGCTTGATGATGGATGTAAAATTAACAATTCGAATACAACTTTCCTTCGCGGTACAGTTACAAGTCAAACTAACTAAACCTTCTCATACACCTAATTCAATTGCCAAGAATCATTATCAACTAATGATCCAAGGACATCACTCAATCAAAAATTCAAACAAAACCTAAATTACTAAAGGTTACTATTTGCTTTTATGAATTAATTAATTAATTAAGAATTATGAAATAAATCAACTTGTTCCAATTGACCTCAAAATTTTTGTAGATGTTCACCACATGATAACTAAGTGGCAAAACAATTTTCATAATTTTTGGATACATAAATAAGCCTAGAAAAATCATGGAAACTCATTTATTAATTAATTAAGCAATTTTTATCACATTCAAAAAGTTTTGAAAAACAACATTTCATATTTTTATTAAATAATATACATCACAGAGAGGTCACACAAAAATTTTCATAATTTTTGGAGCTCTAAATCAATCTACACAAAATAACAAAAATAGACACTATTCATTCAAATCTGAAAAACAGAAAATTCATTTTGAACTACATAGTCGCTGACACTCGGGTCCCACTTGTCATCCCTAACCTCCCGCGTTTGACCACGGCAACGACGACGCTGACCGGCAAAATATTGCCGACAGCGAGGTCTCCGGCCAAGACGAAGGCACCAACACGTTCACTAAGACTATGCGCACCTACTGACATCACTAATGGCATTGATCGCGGTACAAAATGAGCACGGCACCAGCCATGGCGGCCATGACCGCACGACAGTGCTATGCCGGTGATAGGAGACCAGTAGAGGTTCAACAAACGACACAGGAAGCACCAGAAGCTCACCCCGAATGCGACTGAGTAGAGAGCAAGATCGGAGGAGCCACGGAGGAACAGTTCGACGTGTACAACACCCACGGCAGAACAACGATCGTCGGTGGCGGCGCTCCGACGACTGCGGTGGTCAAAATGAGCAATCAACAAGGTATTAAGCACCACGGCATCAAGGCGAAACTGGAGCAACCAAACACAAGGACAGAGGTGCACCATGGAGCTCTGGCCACGGCAACGCGCTCGCGACGGTGGCGCTACCGGCAGTGAAGAAGAAGACGAAGAGCGGCGTAGCCCGGCGAAATCAGGCAACCCAAGCGGGATGGCTGGATGCGCAAGGAGCAAGCAAAACTAGAACAAGCATTGCTGAGACGGTAACAACGCTAGGTCGACGGCGAAGGCTGGACGGAGCAGCGGCGGTGGTGACGGGAAAAAGCAGCGGAAGAGAAAACGAAGAACGGCGACGGCGTAGTCTTTATAGCTCGGCCAAGAAGCAAGCAGAAGCCACGCAGGGGCCTTTCCCCATGCCAGCGCGATGCCACAGACGGCCACGATGCGCCAGGAACGCCAAAGAAGGTCGCCGGCCATGTAGCTTAGGCGGTGAACACTGTTCACAGTAATTACAGAATTGCCATTCATTTTCAAATTCAAATTACTCCCAAATTTGTATAACAACTGAAAAATCTCCAAAAATAAAAGTTGTTCAAAATTCAAAGTTCTACAACTTTGCTTTTATAACCAACCCCTAATTCGGTCTACATTTTGAAATGAACTTTTAAATTCAAATAGGGGACATTTAACAAATTACGCCTTTTCGAATTACTTCAAATTTTTCATAACAACTTTGAAAACTCCAAAAACAAACTTTGTATAACTTGACAACCTCTACACTTTTGCTTTTGGGCTAAACCCCAAAATATGCTTAGATTTTGAAATGAGTTTTCAGGGTAGGATTTAAATGCTGAAAATCAGGGTTTTCTTGAAAATTCAAATCCAAACCAAATTTTGAACTTGATTCAAACAATTCAATTCAACACATACCACATAAAAGTAAACTTGTTTTAGTGTATGCATATCAAAAATTTTACTAAATACCAAATGCTTTGCAATGCATATGATGACATGGCAGGTTTTAGTATTTAAACACCCGAGGTGTTACAATCCTTCCCCCTAAAAGAAATCTCGCCCCGAGATTCAAAGCCATAGGTTAAGTAATGGAAAAGGAAATGTGTCACAAGAACACATACAAAATCTATCCATAAAACAGATGAGGTCCCTTTACAAAACACAACTGGTAACAACCGAGCTCAACTAACATTACTCTATATTGACGCAAGAAACTCTAGAAATTTTTCTAATAAGTAATCTTCTGATTCCTAAGTAGCTTCTTCTTCTAAATGTTGATTCCATTGTATCTTGTAGAACTTGATTGTCCTCCTTCGAGTAACACGATCTTTCTGATCCAAAACTCGGATAGGATATTCAGAATAAGTCAAATCTGGTTCAAGTTCCACTCCTTCAACCTCAACATTCTGCTTAGACACTCGGAGACACTTCTTCAATTGAGAAACATGGAACACATCATGTACAGCTGTGAGATGTTCTGGTAATTTCAAGCGATATGCCACTTTTCCATACCTCTCCATAATTTGAAATGGTCCAATATATCGAGGTGCCAACTTGCCTTTAACACCAAAATGGGTAACTCCCTTCATTGGTGATACTTTTAGATATACAAAATCTCCTTTATCAAACACCAATGGTCTACGTCGTCTATCCGCATAACTCTTTTGTCAGGATTGAGCTATCTTCAAATTACTTTGTATTTGCCTAACCTTGTCTTCTGTTTCTTTCACAAGGTCAACCCCAAAGAACCTTCTTTCTCTAGGCTTAGACCAACTCAGCGATGTTCTGCATCTACGACCATAGAGTGCTTCTAATGGAGCCATTCTAATGCTTTCCTGATAACTATTGTTGTATGAGAACTCAACCAAAGGTAAGCATTCGTCCCACTTAGTGGAATAGTTAAGGACACAACACCTTAACATATCTTCAAGTACTTGATTGACTCTTTCAGTCTATCCATCAGTCTATGGATGATAAGCTGTACTATACAGTAGTTTGGTACCCAATGAAGAATGCAACTATTTCCAAAAGCTGGAGACAAACTGTGTACCCCTATCAGACACAATAGTCTTGGGTACTCCATGGAGACTCACAATTCGCTCTAAATACATCTTGGCATACCGTATAGTGGGATATGTATTCTAAACTGGTAGAAAATGTGCTGACTTGGTTAGTCGATCTACAATAACCCACATTGAGTCAAATCCCTTTGATGTCTTGGGTAGACCAACAATAAAGTCCATACTTATATCCTCCCACTTCCAAGATGGAATAGGTAATGGTTGTAATTCACCAGTAGACCTCAAATGTATAGCTTTCACCTTTTGACAAGTATCACACTTTGCTATATATCTAGCAATCTCTATTTTCATTTTAGTCCACCAAAATCTTTGCTTCAAGTCATGGTACATCTTATTACTTCCCGGATGAATAGATAGCCTAGTAGCATGTGCCTCTTCCAGAATTGATTGTCGCAACTCAGGAACCTTTGGTACCACTAAGCGATTCTTAAACCATAACACACCTTCATCATCTACTTTGAAGCATTCCGCTTTCCCATTCTTAATTCTTTCTTTGATATGGGCTATACCCTTGTTTTCTTTCTGAGCAGCAATAATCTGGTCTTGAATAGTGGCTTCAACAATTATGTTGGTCAAACTACCTTGTTGAATTACTTCTACATTCAACTTCTCCATCTCTTGACATAAGGTCAGACCCATTGTTCTTACTGTCAGGCAATTGCAATAACTTTTGCGACTGAGGGCATCTGCAACCACATTTGCTTTACTAGGGTGATAATGTACTTCCAAGTCATAATCTTTAATCAGTTCTAACCATCTTCTTTATCGCATGTTCAACTCTGACTGAGTAAAGATATACTTTAAGCTCTTGTGGTCTGTATAAATATGGCACGTATTACCAAGCAGGTAATGTCGCCAAATCTTCAGAGCATGGACCACAACTGCTAACTCTAGATCATGAGTTGGATAGTGTTCTTCATGTTGTTTAAGTTGCCTGGATGCATAGGCAATGACTCAGCCTTCTTGCATCAACACACATCCAATACCAATACCTAAAGCATCACAATAAACATCAAACGGCTTCTTGATATCAGGTTGGGCTAATACTGGTGCAGTAGTCAACAGTCTCTTCAAAGTCTGGAAAGCCTCTTCATAATCAGATGACCAGACAAACTTGACTTGGTTCTTCAACAACTCAGTTATGGACTTTGATACTTTAGAGAAATCTGGAATAAACCGACGGTAATACCCCGCCAATCCCAAAAAACTCCGAACTTGATGAACTATGGTTGGCGGTTTCCAATCAAGCACATCCTTCACTTTGCTTGGATCAACTGCAATGCCCTCAGCTGACAAGACATGTCCAAGAAATTGTACTTCCTTAAGCCAAAAATCACACTTGCTGAACTTGGCATATAGTTGATGTTCTCTCAAGTGGGTCAGAACAATTCTGAGATGTTCTGCATGTTCTTCCTTATTCTTGGAATATACTAGAATGTCATCAATAAACACCACTACAAACTTGTCTAGCTCAGGCATGAATACTGAATTCATCAGATACATGAAATGAGCTGGAGCATTTGTCAAACCAAAAGACATTACCAAATATTCATATAATCCATATCTTGTGGTAAATGCCATTTTGGGAATATCTTCAGGCTTTATCTTGATTTGGTGATATCTTGACCTCAAATCTATCTTGGAGAAAACTTTGGCTCTGGCCAATTGATCAAAAAGCAAATCTATCCGAGGTAAGGGATACTTATTCTTGATGGTCACTTCATTCAACGGACGATAGTCGACACATAACCTCAGTGTCTCATCTTTCTTTTTCACAAAAATTGCCGGACATCCCTAAGGTGATGAACTAGGTTGGATAAACCCCTTCTCAATCAATTCTTGCAACTAAGTTTTCAACTCGGCCAATTCCTTAGGTGGCATCCTATAAGCTCTCCAAGAAATTGGAGCTGTTCTAGGTTGCAATTCTATGTTAAACTGGACATCCCTATCAGGTGGTAGACCGGGTAAATCCTCAGGAAACACATCCGGAAATTCACACACTACTGGGATATCTCTAATCTCTTTGACGGCAGTTGCACAAACTTTGCCTAATGATCTTCTTAAGGTTGGAAGTTGGATGAGAAGTTGAGAATTACTATCAGGCAAACTCACCCTTATAGTTCTATTCAAAGCATCTATAACAGCCTTATGCTGATACATCCAATTCATTCCCAAGATTACATCTATATCCTGATCCTTTAGGATAATCATGGTAGTAGGAAAAATATGCCCACCCAGGTTTATGGGAACCTGGTATACTATTTCCTTCGTACATAGACGTCCCCCGGGCAACTGTATAAAGAAATTTTCTTTTGTTGCCCCAATTGAAATTTCATGCTTTACCACAAATGTTCTATTGATGAATGAATGAGATGCACCCAAATCAAAAAGTATAACTGCAGGGTGATTGGCAACATGAAACATACCCATCATCACTGGCTCCCCTTCCAGAATTTCCCCAGCTTGAATATAGAACACACGTCCGGTCTTCCTTTCATCTTTGCCTTTCTGTGCATTTTGATTATTATTCTTGTTCTGTGTCTGACCCTGTTGTTGATTGGCAGGAGCCTTCTGATAATTTTGATTAGCCTGCCTAGGATACGGACATTCCCTGGAAAAATGATCGGTCCTTCCACAATTATAACACGGATAGTTGTGACCCTGGAACGTTGGAGCATTGCCACTAGGAGCATTGGTTTGCTGTGAATTCGGGTAGGTTATAGCAGGATGGACATTTGACTGTTGCTCGGCTTAGGACTGCGGCGGACGATAAGGAGGACGATTATGATTTACTGGATGATAAATCACCCTCTGCCTCTTTTGATTTCCCCCAAAAGATCCAGATGACATACTCTTTTTCTTCTTGAGCTCCTTATGCTGCCGATACTTTGCCTCTGAAGCAATTGCAATATTTACCGCCTCATGATAAGTGACATTGGTACAAGTTGTCATCATAGTCTACAATTTGGTATTCAGACCTCTCATAAACCACCTCTTCTTCTTGGCATCAGTATTGACATGTTCAGATGCATATTATGACAGGTGATTGAATCTTCCCACATACTACATCACTGTTTGATCCCCTTGCTTCAAAGCAAGGAACTCATCCAGCTTCATAGCCATCACTCCTTCTGGAATATAGTGGGCTCTGAAGGTAGTACGGAACTCAGCCCAAGTTATTGGAATGCCAGCTGGTTGCATAGCCACTAAGTTTGCCCACCAAGCACTTGCTGCTCCTCGAAGTTGCTGGGCGGCAAACGTAGGTTTCTAATACTCCATGCATGGAATAAGATCAAATTTCTGCTCCATGGTTCGAAGCCAATCGTCAGCCTCCAATGGTTCATCTGCCTTGGTGAACACCGGTGGCCTTGTGTCTGTAAAATCAACATATGTAGCCTCCTGCCTGTTATGATGGCGACCACGGTTTCCTTGCATCTGATTCTGATTACATTGAGCTATCTCATGAAGCAAACGAGAATTTTCGACCATCACATTGACAAGTGCGGCCAGGGGCGGATCCAGAACGGGGCTGCGCCCCGGGCTGAGCTGCTAATTCACGTTCAAAATAGTCTGATCTTGCTTCCTAGGCCTCCTTTTGTCTAATTAAGATCATAGTTTTTAGGCTAAACACTACATATGTTAAAGGGGCTACATGGACTCGCCCCGGGCTGCAGCCCAGGCAGCCTGGGCCCTGGATCCGCCCCTGAGTGCGGCTATAGCATCAGCCAGATTTGTTGGAACTGGTGGCAGATCTGGAATACCGTTCTCATCTTGTGAGGTACCAGGAATATACGAACCCCACATACGACGCATCTACTCATAACAAACCAAACTTTACTCACAAGTCTTTATTGAATTGCACAAAAGCTTACTCCAGACACATTACATAGAGTTTACTAGTATAAACACAAACCCGCATGTACCTAAACAAGACTACTTAACTTAACTAGAACTAACTATTATACAACTCTACTCCTTTCCTTGATTACTTCAAACTTCAGGCTCGGTATCCATTCCGGAAATATTACCGCCTTCATTATCACTTTCGTCGATCATTACTAATTCTTCAGGATCTTCTTCTTCTTCCTCTTCTGATTCGCTATCATTGGCAAGGATGACACCGGGGTCCATTGCATCAGCTTGGGGTTCATGATTTGGATCTAGGAGATTGCTTAGCCTATGAACTTCCTCATGCAGATAAGTATTATGTTCTTCTAAATCTTCTACATAGAATTCTAGCTCGTGAGTTCTAGCTCTAGCTACATTTTCCCTATGCCAAGCTTCATTTCTTCCTTCCACCGTACGAACTAACATACATTCGCAGTTCCTGTGCACGGTGGTGAGACGCCTCAATTGATCCTGTAGTTCTCCTACCTGGATAGCATCCACAACCCTATCTCTAGTAGCTTGTGCTAATTCTGCAGAAATCCTCTGTATCTCTGCCTGGGGATCAGGCCTAGAGCTGCTACTGCTAGCACTATCATTCCTAGGGGCAAGTTGGTGACGAGGAACTCCTTTGGGTCCAGTGGACTTACGGGGCGTCATCTTGGTACGAGCCATACTGTAGGAAGCCAATTTAATCCAAGTAAGACCACTTGATCAAAGTCTAAAGAGCAGCTAGGATATATTACATTACTCAAACCAGACTCACTACTCAACTCTAGACTCAGAGGTGAAGGAAGTAATGAGTGAATTAATCATGATGCATGAATCGTTCTTACAAACAAAATCATCAAAGCTTATAAATCACATAAACAACATTTGTTTTTATATAGGGCATAGTAAAATTACTACTCCACCACACAAAACCTTTTTAATCAAATAAGGAATGGTGAGAAAGAAATAAGATAAGTCAGAAGCAATTTGGACCAAATTAACAAGTTAAGTTTAGTCATCCCAAATCGTTTTGAAATTTTTTTGTAAACCAATACGACAAAGACTTTGTAACAATCACGCTCTGATACCATTCTGTGGCAGAACCTCCTAAATTATAGGACCCACATACACTTGTCACTGTTCAACGACCTTTGACAACTATGCATATATTCCTGGTAACTTAAGAAGTCTGTCGGGTGTCCTCGGGGAACCCCGAATCATCCACGATTTCCGAGCAAGATCACATTACATAGTCATTGCAGTATTACAATAGTTTATTCAAATAGATACACCAGAGTAAAAATAGCAGAAGTCTTACGATAACTTAGTTTACAAACCAGTTGTTTCAAACCTTACAAACTAAGTTCGATAATTAATACAAAACGTAGTAGTGGAGTGGCATTATAATATAATACAAACACACAATAAAACTACCCTGCCCAAGGGCCACACATTTACTTCTTATCATCAGATCGAACAATAGTCATGCAGCACGATCGAAAACAGATCTGCTCATGAGGCTCACCTGCAACAAGGGTCAATGAACCCTGAGTACAAAAGTACTCAACAAGACTTAACCGAAATAAGAATTGAAAAACTCAGGAATGCAGGCTCAGGGATTCAAGGTATAGCTTTAGCAATAATCAAAGTTCTTTTGCGTAAAAGCTCTTTAACAAAATTCTTTATTTCAACATATAAAACTTTATAAGAACCACATATGAATCTGCCATGATCCGTAATGAGATCATGAACTTCATATCCAACATCTTCTCAAACCATCCTTAAGTTCCAGTTATTAAACTACGATGATGAACAGAGAAGTGAGTCTCCATAACCGAGGAGCAACGACGATTCGAACCGATTAAAAACCCAGCTGAGGGATTCCAGACCACATGACATATGCAGGTCCCCGACTTACATATATCAACCTACCCTCGGATCCTCTAAACAAGAATGGGTCCGCGCCACCCGAGAATACAGTACTCCACCAATCCAGCCCATTGCCACGTGGGTACACGCTATTTCCGCCAGCTCTCCACTCCCAGTGCGCGAGTAGCCATTCTCGTAATAGAATAGCCAAGTTAAGGCTTACCAAAGTATGTGGTTAGTACTACAAAGTCTCACCGCACACAGTTCAACAATGGACGGACCTTAACCAACACAGGCGGAAAGGACCCGCTCACAAGACCTCCTTGTCTTGTGGCTCACACACACCTAGTCCACCCGGTCTAGACTTATTACTCCACATGCTCATATTTCATGATCATATAAGTAACCAAAGATCCATTTAAAATTCTCAGGTGACAGGTAATCACTAGACTAAGCATGACTAAGCATATCTAGACTTTTACGAATAAACAGGTAATCAAGGTAGATATGGAAAAACAAGGTTGGTGATGCGCCAATTAGGTTTCCACTTGACTCCTGATCACTTAATGCAGTATAGAAAAGCAAAAGTGAAATCAATTTGTAAAACACAAGGTAGGGTTGTATGCATCCGGGGCTTGCCTTCGTTAACGGAAAAGTTAGGTTCCTGCGACGTTCCACAAGTATTCGATCCGACCTCAATAGATGGATTAACCTCCTCCGCAACTTGATTAACTACCACGTGTTCACCTTCATTCACTACACGTAGTAACAATGCCAGGTTTAACATGATGCGGAATACGAAACATGATGCTTGATGATGGATGTAAAATTAACAATTCAAATACAACTTTCCTTCGCGGTACAGTTACAAGTCAAACTAACTAAACCTTCTCGTACACCTAATTCAATTGCCAAGAATCATTATCAACTAATGACCCAAGGACATCACTCAATCAAAAATTCAAACAAAACCTAAATTACTAAAGGTTACTATTCACTTTTATGAATTAATTAATTAATTAAGAATTATGAAATAAATCAACTTGTTCCAATTGACCTCACAATTTTTGTAGATGTTCACCACATGATAACTAAGTGGCAAAACAATTTTCATAATTTTTGGATACATAAATAAGCCTAGAAAAATCATGGAAACTCATTTATTAATTAATTGAGTAATTTTTATCACATTCAAAAAGTACTGAAAAACAACATTTCATATTTTTATTAAATAATATACATCACAGAGAGGTCACACAAAAATTTTCATAATTTTTGGAGCTCTAAATCAATCTACACAAAATAACAAAAATAGACACTATTCATTCAAATCTGGAAAACAGAAAATTCATTTTGAACTACATAGTCGCTGACACTCGGGTCCCACTTGTCATCCCTAACCTCCCGCGTTTGACCACGGCAACGACGACGCTGACCGGCAAAATCTTGCCGATAGCGAGGTCTCCGGCCAAGACAAAGGTACCAACACGTTCACTAAGACTATGCGCACCTACTGACATCACTAATGACATTGATCGCGGTACAAAATGAGCACGGCACCAGCCATGGCGGCCATGACCGCACGGCGGCGCTACGCCGGTGATAGGAGACCGGTAGAGGTTCAACAAATGGCACAGGAAGCACTAGAAGCTCACCCCGAACGTGACTGAGCAGAGAGCAAGACCAGAGGAGCCAAGGAGGAGCAGTTCGACGTGTACAACACCCACGGCGGAACAACAGTCGTCGGTGGCGGCGCTCCGGCGACTGCGGTGGTCAAAATGAGCAATCAACAAGGTATTAAGCACCATGGCATCAAGGCGAAACTAGAGCAACCAAACACAAGGACAGAGGTGCACCGTGGAGCTCTGGCCACGGCAACGCGCTCGCGACGGCGGCGCTACCGGCAGTGAAGAAGAAGACGAAGAGCGGCGTAGCCCGGCGAAATTAGGCAACCCAAGCAGGATGGCTGGATGCGCAAGGAGCAGGCAAAACTGGAACAAGCGTTGCTGAGACGGTAACAGCGCTAGGTCGATGGCGAAGGCTCGACGGAGCAGCGGCGGTGGTGACGGGAAAAAGCAGCGAAAGAGAACGAAGAACGGCGACAGCGTAGTCTTTATAGCTCGGCCAAGAAGCAAGCAGAAGCCACACAGGGGCCTTTCCCCGCGCCAGCGCGACGCCACAGACGGCCACGACGCGCCAGGAACACCGAAGAAGGTCGCCGGCCATGTAGCTTAGGCGGTGAACACTGTTCACAGTATTTACAGAATTGCCATTCGTTTTCAAATTCAAATTACTCCCAAATTTGTATAACAACTCAAAAATCTCCAAAAATAAAAGTTGTTCAAAATTCAAAGTTCTACAACTTTGCTTTTATAACCAACCCCTAATTCGGTGTACATTTTGAAATGAACTTTTGAATTCAAATAGGGGACATTTAACGAATTACGCCTTTTCGAATTACTTCAAATTTTTCATAACAACTTTGAAAACTCCAAAAACAAACTTTGTATAACTTGACAAGCTCTACACTTTTGCTTTTGGGCTCAACCCCAAAATATGCTTAGATTTTGAAATGAGTTTTCAGGGTAGGATTTAAATGCTGAAAATCAGGGTTTTCTTGAAAATTCAAATCCAAACCAAATTTTGAACTTGATTCAAACAATTCAATTCAACACATACCACATAAAAGTAAACTTGTTTTAGTGTATGCATATCAAAATTTTTACTAAATACCAAATGCTTTTCAATGCATCTGATGACATGGCATGTTTTAGTATTTTAAACACCTGAGGTGTTACAGGTACTGCTGACCGGACGAACCCAGCGTTAGGTCACACACCCTGGCATGCGCTGCCCCCTCTGACCGGACCCGACGCTCAGTGTTAGGTCACTTGAAGTTGAGCATCCGGTCACGTCTACCTTAGTCGCTTACCTCGGGTCCAAATACCGGACGCGTCCGGTCCCAATTCTGGACGTGTCCGATCACGTCTGCAACACAAGCCTGAGCCTGGGTAACATACTGGACGCGTCCGGTCCCAATTCCGGATGCGTCCGGTCCCAATTCTGAACGCGTCCGATCACCCTGTGACCAGCACGATCAACTCCTTTTCAACTCTAACTTCTTCACCCTTGCTCAAATATGCTAACCACCATGCGTATCACCTTGTGCACGTGTGTTAGCATATTTTCACAAACATTTTCAAGGGTGTTAGCACTCCACTAGATCCTAAATGCATATGCAATGAGTTAGAGCATCTAGTGGCACTTTGATAACCGCATTTCGATATGAGTTTCACCCCTCTTAATAGTATGACTATCGATCCTAAATGTGATCACACTCGCTAAGTGTCTCGATCACTAAACCAAAAAGCTCCTATTGATATCACCTTTGCCTTGAGCTTTTTGTTTTTCTCTTTCTTCTTTTCCAAGTCCAAGCACTTGATCATCATGGCCACCACACCATCACCATGATCTTCACCATTGCTCCACCACTTGGAATAGTGCTACCTATCTCATGATCACTTAGATAAACTAGGTTAGCACTTAGGGTTTCATCAATTCACCAAAATCAAACTAGAGCTTTCACCGGTGGCGAGGACCTAGCCCATGACCTTCCCTGCCTCCACACGCCTCTGTGCTCCTGTTTTCCCTCTCTGTGTGTGCAGCGGGGCTGTGGAGCCAGCACGACTGCTCGGTGGCGCGTTCCCATGACGCCGCAGTCTCAACCCCAGTGGCGTAGCTACCCGGTAGCTCGGCCAGCCGAAGGCGCATGTCCCCAGTGGAGCGGACATGCCGCAGGGGAGCACCGCTGGGCGAGTGTGTGCACGCTGCTGCGCCACCGAACGAGCAAGCAGTCGCGCCATGGCTGGCAAGCGCACGTGAGCGGGCCACCGCGCTGTTGCCAGGTGAGCACGTGGGGTGCTGCCGCGTTGGGTCAGCCGAGCCGCTGTCGGGTGAGCGCGTGCGCACTGCTGCGAAGCCACTGGACGAGGAGGCGGCCACGCCATTACCGTCGAGCGCACGCGCGCGGGGGCTGTCGCGCCACCACCGGGCTTGCGTGCAGGTGGACCGCCGCGGGCGAGAGCGTAGGTGGGCCACCGCGCCGCCGCTGCATTGCACCCCAGGTGAGCGCGTGTCTGGCCGAGTCGCGCCCCCGCTACCAGCAGGTGACCGGAGACTAAGAAGACAATAGACAGGGGGGAGGGAGAACGTGCGGAAGGATGATGAGTGGGCCCATGTGTCAGTGGATGTGAGAGAGAAGAGGAAGGGGGCAATCTTGTCCTTATGAATAACGGGCCGCTCCATACGTCTGTCCAAATCATCTTCAGACGTATATAATGGCGTATTTCAAACATCTTCAGAGTTCCAATGGCACTGGCATACTGTGAAGAAGTTATAATGACAGGAAGTTATAATGACATAGATTCAATTAACCCTTGTTTGTTTTACATGGCTCACTTAACTAGCAAGTGCCAGCATAATTGCAGAAAATTATAACTTTTGATTTTTTTTATGTAATAACTTAGCTCGCACTCTTTTAACCTGCTTTATTTTTTTACTCCTATTTCCTACTTTTAAAAAAAGTCATCGTGTGTGTGTCCACCAAAAGGGACCGGTTAACGCTGATTTGAATCATATGTCAGTAAGGGCTAGCACACCCGACACTGCACATGGTCTAACACGTAGCGAGAACGCCCTAGGAACTGCTTGCCAGGCCGGTTTGACTCCTCCAGTTTTCTGTTTTTTTTTTTGTTTGAACTCTAAATGTGACAATCCAGATATATTTTTTGATCATCTCAGTTGTACGGTTAATACTATTGGATCTTATATTTTTCTATGGTATATTTTTAAACTCTTATATTGAACTATGTTTACTTCCTATTATGCGTGATATCAAAAGATAGTTTGAGTGGCGACTTTGAAACCTCTTTTATTCCAAGACAACATAAATAGCCATTTCTTGAGAATGGTACGCGTTAGTAGTAGATAAACAATAAGAGTAGTTCTAGATTATTTAAAATTTGTATAATAGTAGTGTTGGTTAATTTCAGCAATTTTCTCTGACTAACTAAGGTAGTAATAGGCCCTGGGAATTAATATGGAGACTTTATTCTTTTTTTTTAATCCAAAATCAGATTCTTGAACCCACTATCTAGAGTTCACATTCTCATAATCTCTAGGAGACCTTTGATCACTCCGCTCCTTGATCCTAGAATAAAAGGAAACGAGCTCAGTTCGCATGGGTTAGGTATTGGCCGGGGTGACTGAAAGCACGCATGCGCATGTGGTTAACCTTGAGAAGAATAGTGGCACCAGATCCCAAGGCAATTCTGAATCTCATGTTATTCCCAAGAGATTTGCCACGGTCTCTTAAGTTTAGGGCGTCCCCAAGAATCTAGCCAGTTGCTAGCTATTTGGTGCCAACTCATCAACATAGGTTCCACTAATAAGATTTTTTATTTTGCATCTTCTCTCTCCTCATTGCGTGGAGCCCACTGTTAATTGATTCTATAGTTGAGAAAGGAGAGCACTAGCAGCATAGGCAAACTTGCGTGCTTGCATGATTTCGTCCTTGGTTCTCACACTTCGAATCCTAATCAGCTAGCTCTGTCGCTCACTGTTGGGGACGGCCTTACCGCCTCAACAAAACAGCCCATCACACCAGAAACGTGATTTCATTGTACCGTGGCCCTCGACGGGCGGCTAGTAGAACTAGAAACGAGCTGCAGCATGAAGGGAGTGGTGGCGGTTCTTCTCTAATTAACTTAAGTTAGAGACATACTTGTGTCACTGATGGCGACCGGTCTAATTCGAATTAGACCCACTTGCCAGTGACAGTGACAAGAGTCCCTCTAATTTCAGTTAGAGGAGGTTCATATTGGACGAGAAGGGGCGACGTCTAGGCGAGTAGTCTCGACTAGGATTGGGTTGGATCACAGGATGAAAACCTTGGAGTCGCCCTCAATCATAATCCATCTTTGCAGGGGGGGTAGGGTGGACTTTGTGGAAGAATTTGTGCAGGCCTTGGCTCTTCAGGCTCCAAAGCGTTGTTGCTAGCTCTGTCTAGTGCTCCTCTCTTTATTATGGATCCAGTCAGTACGATCCGATCCTTTTCGATCTGCTCGGAACTACAAAGTGTAGTGTACACTGTACAGACGCAACGCAACGGTCGCAGCAGCCAGCCCTATCTTGGAAGGAATATAATCAGACAACTCCCCCTCAGGCCTCAGCTCAGTACCTGATCGATGACCCTTATCTCCTACAGGCCGGCCAACAAGACCATGCTGCTATGTTCTTCTTCACATGCACATATATTCGATATGCCTGCCCAGCTGCCCGCCCACGCACAAGAGCAATATTGCCCTGCCTGCCAGCTGTGCATGCACGAGTCAACCTTGCAATGTGAACAACTGCATGCAAATCCCTTCACTGGATGCTCATCTCTAGAAAGGAATGGAGAGCCCAGCCACCCCAATGATCTGCTGCTTTTCCTTGTCAAAGGCCAATATTCCTTCATGTTGTGTCAAACACGCTGCTGCCCCCTGGCAAAGTCATCGCTCCAGCCCTGCCGCCCTGGGCCTGATCTGATGACGGCTCTTTCTCCTTGTTATAAATACATGCCCAGGCATGCAGTGGAGAGCACCAGCAATGCACAAGAAGCACGACGAGCAGCAGGCAGAAGGTCGAGAGGCCTCGCATGGAAGTAAGAGGCCATCTTTGATAGCCAGGGATGATTTGCCTGTAGCAGCAGCATGCAACCTCTGACTCTGAGCGCTCCTGATCTGACTCTGCATGCTGCCATGGCATGCAATTAGGGGGCGGTGCTTCTACAGTTCTACGGGCAAACCATCCCTGGCTGCTGAGTGCCTCTTACGCTGCCCCATGTCAGGCCTGCTCTTCTCTAGCTTTATCTAGGGGCCAACAAAGACCCAAATTATATACCGAGGTATGTTTTCGAGTTGGCTGGAGGGTTTGAAAAAGTTATAAAAACCTTTAGTTATATATGTTAGGGACGGCCTGTATGTATGCTTTTCGACCGTCTCGACAATAGGATAGGAACATGATGGTGGAGTTCATTATGCACGCTTGGACAAAAAAAATTATCAGCAATATCTTGTTTAAATATTTTATGCAGATATATAAAATAAGGGTCAGTCTATACATCTGGCGACAGATTTTGCAACCAGAAATCTGTGAACTTTTAGACAAATCAACAGCTAACACGTCACCAACAAAAAAACTGACAGATTTGCAATACAAAAAATCTGTCAGATTTGCAATACCCGTTAGCAATAGCACAAAGATCCAAAACCCAATAACAGTCAACCACTTCGTTCGCACAGGCTCCACACTGCCTCGCTCTGCACGCCGTACCTCCACGTGGTGCCGCTGGGCCTCCTCGCTCTGCTGCTGGCGCTCAAGAGCCTCAGCTCCTCCCACGCCCGTTCCCAGGGCCTCGGCCTCGGCATGCTCTGCACGCGGCGCGGGCACCGACGACGGCGGCTACTACTCCATTGTGTCGGACGCCGACGAGGAGAAGGCCTCCGCCGTCCGCGACGCCGCCGCGGCTGCCGGAGCTCGGCCTGCTCGTGGTTGTGCTGACCGTGCCGAGCCGTCGGGAGCGGCGGGACATCGTACGGACAGCGACCAAGCTGTGCTGCAGCCTGCGACCAAGCGCGCGCATGACTTTCTCAACTAGCTGGGGTCGCTGGAGGAGGAGAAGGACATGGAGCGGCGAAATCGGCGAGCGGGGGTCGCTGGCGGCGGCGGCGGAGAAGACCCGTGAATCGAGGAGCGGGATCGCGGGCACCGGCGGAGAAGGCAGGAATCGGGCGGAGGCGTCGACTGACGCGAGCGGAGGGCACGAGGCGAGCGGCGGCTGGAGTTGAATGAGTTTTTGTTTTTTTTTTCCCTGAGAAAGGATGCGAAGGATCTGGTGGGGGTCGTTGGGCCTTGGCCTGCGAGCGTGGACTGGGCGCACCGGTGGGAGGGATGGACCGCGCGCACTGCAGGTGGAACAGTGAATGAATAGTGGCGTGACGGGGAAAACTAAAGATTTCATATAATAATATGATGACGATGATTCACTGAGCAAGCTCACGGGTGGGAGCAAGGACCAAGGCCCAGTTTAGTTCCCCAAAAATTTTGCAAAATTTTTCACATTCTCCGTCACATCGAATCTTTAGACGCATGCATGAAGTATTAAATATAAATAAAAAATAAAACTAATTACACAGTTTAGACGAAATCCACGAGACGAATCTTTTAAGCCTAATTAGACTATGATTGGACACTATTTGCCAAATAACAACGAAAATGCTACAGTGTCCATTTTGCCAAAAATTTTGGAACTAAACTGGCCCCAAGGCCTAGCATTCAACCAGGCCATAGTCAGGTCGCGTTTAGATGCAAAAATTTTTGGATTTTGGCTAATGTAATATTTTCGTTTGTATTTGGCAATTAGTGTCTAATTAGGTTCAAAAGTTTCGTCTCGCGATTTCTCACCCAACTGTGCAATTAGTTTCTTTTTTCGTCTACATTTAGTACTCCATGCATGTGCCGCAAGATTCGATGTGATGAGTACTACGCAAAATTTTTTGGGAACTAAACAGGCCCTCATTACCTAAGCTGCTGCAAGATCCCAGAACAGAAAGTTGCACATTATAGTCATGTTTTTAAGAACCCAATCAAGAGACATGGAAAAACACAGGCTTGGTTCACCATGGTATATCTTCTAAATATAACCAGCATGCAGATTATGGTTGCACACAAAGAGATTTTAAGCAAACATATCAACAAACTACCAGAAGAACATAGGAGATATCTAGATATATGACAACTTCTTATCAATTTCAGGGACATCAGTCTTGCCAGCTTTCTCAACAATCACCAGAAAAACATTGATGACAAAATCAGCAATCAAGCATACATGCATAAAAAATGCATGGGAAAAATGCTAAACATATCTTACAGGGATTCTATCGGGGTACTTATCCTGATCCTGGCAGATTTGGCCTGCCTTTTTTCTGTAATAGTAAATAAGGTTCAGAACTCTAGTTAAGAGAAGGGGAAGATACTGCACAAAAAAGGTGAGAACAAATTGAAGCCAACACACAGATCTTGACTATAATCAACTACGTGTACAAATAGGAGCAGAAGTATCCTATGAATCTTCCCGGTTAGGAGGTGCAGTAAAGAGACCCAGAACCGTTGTTGCCTGATGGGAACTTCCCCCATATTGCTATCACTATCTTCATGTCGCACGACCTCTTAACATTACACCACTGAATCCCCAATCCTTTGCTTGCTAAAAACACTAAAAAAATTAGGCACAGCCAAAGAAAAAAAAACGCAACGAAAAAGCAAAATACAAAAACACACAAAGCCTCACACCGACACAGAAACACATTGTTGACACAAAAATGTGGTGATGTGATCAACACACAGCAAGTCGGATGATCTGAGTGGAACGAGACCAGAGATCTGCTTAGCTTGAACATAGAACCAGCCGATTCTGAAAATCCAACGAAGTGCCAGTCAATTTGACATGCAATTGACAATGAGATAAAATCTTATCAGTAATTTAAAGTGAAACATGTCGGTGTTGCACCAGACAGTTCCAAATGTACGGCTAGATAGCCGATTCAATAAGGCTATCGACTAAATAGTCGATATCCGGCGTATCCATGAAATGAAGATCTTTAAATCAAGAATTATCGGCTAATATTAAATAATAATGATATGAATCAAAATAATCGATGCTCATGGAATATCAGAAAGCATCATCGGCTAAATGGAATATGATCGATATAAAGCGTCCAGCCGATAAGTTTGATGAAAAGAGTATAACATGAGAACAAATCGACTGTCTAATATAAATGAATCTACAAACAGTTTGAATCTAATCTATTATCATCAACAGTGAGGTTCAATCAGATCGATGCAGTTATGATAATGATAATAAACTAAAGCCAAAGAATCTATAAAACCATCTATATGTTGACAGATTCATGAAAACATGCTATATGCGTGAGAGTATAGGTAAATCGGCTAAAATAGCCGATAGAGTCATAGCAAACAAACAGAGTACATATCTTGATCATGAACAAGACCACTAATCGATAATTTTTAATCTAAAGTCTTACCAGTTAGGTTCAACCGGATCGATGCAAATATGGTAGTGTCATCAGATTAGATCTCATTAACTAGTGAGTTTATTCAAGATTGAAACATGTCTTTGGATGCATACTATGTTTGATTGGAATAGAGATAAAACAGCCGATCTAGCAGAATTAAGTCATCAATTATAAGATTTAAAGTGTGACCAGATCAAAGGACGACCAATTAAGATGATATGATGCCGATCTATCTCTATCTTAATCGGGTGATTTTATTATAATTAATAAAACATTAATTATAACATGATCGATAACTGGTGAATCAAACAAAAGACAACAAGAAAAATCTTACTAATCTTAGTAGATTCGATAACTGGTGATATTATATTAAGGCCCTGTTTGGCATGGCTCCAACTCTGGGTGGAGCTGCTCCACTCCAGAACTCCAGGTGGAGCCAGTTCTAGTTGGAGTCGGAGCTCTAGGTGGAGCCAGCTCTAGGTGGAGTTGGAGCTGTAAAAGAGGTGCTCCAAAACTCCACCTCCATTTGCACTACAGCTCCATGGAGTTGGCAGCTCCATGGAGTTTTGGAGTTGGGGTGTTTGGCTGGAAAATTAGCTGGAGTTGCTGGAGTTCAGCTCCAGAGCCATGCCAAACACCCCCTAAACAACAAATTATTTAACACAAGATCGATAACTTTGATCTATATTATGATTAGTAAGAGATCAATCAGCTGATACAGCCTTACAAACAATGATATGGATCGATAACTAACTTATATTATAGCTCATAAAAGATCAATTAGCTGATGTAGCTTTATAAGCACAATACAAGTCATGACGGTACTCACAAGCAAGCTGGAGGTCGATCAGTCGATGCAGCCATGTTTGCTGAAGAACTCACCGAGATCTACAGTACTCCTACTCCTAATGCGATGGCGAAAGCCAAAAAGATTGTATTGATTGAGTGTTCGTCCTCTTATACAATAACCAGGGTCTAATATTTATACCCGGAACCTAAATATGAATCCTACTCAAATACGACACATTACAATTCTTGGAATAAAAGATAACTTCCTAACTTAATAATAACTTGGACCATAATTTTCCTTATTTGTAGAGTCAGACACATCTTCCTAGCGCCATTCAAGCATAGCCCATTGACGCCGTCTGCTGATGTCATCTATAAAATAGCCGATTCTGACATCGCATCTAAATCAGCTGATACTGATTCACATCTAATCGATTCCTTGATGACACAATCCTGGAAGCTTCGAGTTCCCGTGTTCTTCTTCCTAAATTTTGGTGTAAATAAGCACCTTAAGATGACCGCCTCCGAAAATAGGCCATTTTTGGAGACGGTTGTCTTAGTGCGCCCGCCTCCATAAATCGATTTTACGAGGCGGTTGGATTTTGACCGTCTCCATAAATCGATTTACGGAGGCGGACAAACGTGACCGTCTTGGTAAATAAAAATGACCGCCTCCGTTAATAGCCCAGTATTTTAGGAGGCGGTTGGATTTTGTGTCCGCCTCCATTAATATTTAGGCACCGTCTTCCATAATCATTTGTGTAGTAGTGTTTTTTGAAAGGAATCCTGACCCATATATGGAGAGGATCAGTATATTTGGGTTTGTCATAGTCACTAATGGTGTAAGTATGCATGTGAATGTTGTCTTTTCAAGTATTTGTTCACCTAAAATCCCTTTTAATTTGGTATATATTTTAAACCTTGAATCGCTTATATTTCAGGACTGAGGGAATAGCTATTAAGACACATTTCACGGAGAATTCAACGAAACCAATTTTGATAATATAGGTGTTGATGTATTTTTTAATCAAATAAAATCAAAGATGTCTTATTTAGAGCTAATCAAGTTAAAATGAGCTATAATATAAGATTGAGGCGACTGATTGTATTCGAGGCATGGGATCAGTTATATTCTTCAGTTAGATTAATTATATTCCAGACTAAAACTAAGGGAGCAAATTATAGACGCGTTTTGTCTAGACGCGTATGTCATCACACATCCAGACGTGGCTCAATTCGTGTCACTAGAACGGGTCTCTGCTATTTGGTTTTTTTACATATTGAAAGTAGTTAGTAGATGGCCCGGCAGGCAGGGCATCCAAATATTATATATTGTGTGGGCAATATTGTATCCAGATCATGCCATGCAGCATCGACCCATATATTTTTGCTGGTAGAAAACAATATGTCGGTTGGTAGCCGTCACCCGTCAGTAGAAAAACTGGATCTGGTAGCTTTCAAGACATATTTTATGGAGTTGGGAGGTGGCCTGGCAGGCACGGGATATCGAATATATATCCAGATTATATTATATTCCGATCCAGCATGTACGTTAGTGTATTATTGTATGTGTAAACACGCAATATCTAAAGGTTTATCGAGGTACGTTACTGTATTTTCTGTCCCTGCTGGATCTGAATCTGGTAGCTTTCCGATCCACGCAATATTGTTGAAAGCTCACGTTTGTTTGTTTGCCAAGAGCAAATCTAAAGGTTTATCGAGGTACGTTACTGTATTATTGTATGTGTAAACACAGCAGAATCAAAGCTACGACGTGTACAACCAGAGAGCCACTATTGCGTTCTACTATTAGTACAAGTTTTTTCTTTTGAAAGGTCAGGGGGACGAACTATCCCTACCTAAATTTCTTTACCACAGATTCCGGCGAAAACCGGTGATGGTAATTAAAAAGTTGGGTCATGAATTCAGTTACAAAGCACGGCGATCTGCAGGCAGGCATGGATGACACATGTGAGAAAATGCATGCATGACACACCACCAGGATGCATGGCATGATCATATCGACCGGCTCTCCCACCTCGAGGCGTCGTCTGATCTCATTGACTACGATTCAAACCTCAATCTGTGAGCGAGATATAGAGCACGAGCTGATGACGCAGAGGGACGACGACAAGCTAGCGCTCATAGCCTCACATCATGCTGCATGACATAACAAAGCAGCTGATGGCTGATCGCCTGATCTGACCATGCCATCGATTCGACAGCACGGCCGCAGTATTTTTAGGTGTCATCGTCTAAATTTTGACTAAAAAATGTTTGTGATATTTGTTTCTCCAAATAAGTGTATCACAAAAATATATGCAATGGTTAATTTAATGATACTTATTATTACATGTCATAATTAGTAACCTCTTATATACACTAGTACAGAGACGGCCTTTACTCCCGGTGGGGAACCCCCTCTAGTCCCGGTTCCCCACCCGGGAGCAAGCATTCAGGACTAAAGGGGTCCTTTAGTCCCGGGTCAGAAACCAGGACTAAAGGGGGACCTTTAGTCCCGGTGGGTAACACCAACCGGGACTAAAGGTGCCTCCTGACATGCCACGAGGCCGGCGCCCTTTAGTCCCGGTTGGTAATACGAACCGGGACTAAAGGTTTTTTTTCTTTTCTTTTTATTTTTTTATTTTCTTTTCAAAATAGGTTTTCGAAGTCGTATTGTACGCTGCTAATAATACATTTATACGCGCGTATAGTATGTTTTGGTTAAGCACAATGAACGTATTAAATCACACAATTCAAGCATAGAAATATATATATATATATATATATATATATATATATATATGTGTGTGTGTGTGTGTATATATGCATGCATGCATCATATATATATTTACATGCATGCATGCATATGTGTATTTTATATTATATTATTTTATGTGCATATATTACAAAAGATTGCATTACAGTTGTTGTGATATAACAAGTTTTCTCTCATCCTCTAGCTTGGTTTCCATGGCAGTGTTGGGTCGAAGTAGAACTCGTCCTTGGAATCGATGACCTGGTCATTAAAAAATTCGGCTATAGACTCTTGAATTGCTTTGATTTGGTCTTGTCCTATGACCTTTTCCTCCAATCATCGAGCCTACAAGTTTGAATTAAAGGAAAATAAATTAATATATGTACATATATATATATATATAAAGACATAGTAACACAATCAATAATAATAATTAAATGAATATATAGTGTATTTTTAACGTACTTTGAGTCTCTCTGTAGGAGTTTTTTTGGAGACCTCCTTGATAAACTTGCAAATATAGTAACCACAGTAGTTGTTCCCCTGTTCCTGCCTCAGACACCACTTTACGAGAAAAAGATTTGTCATCCAATCTGGTGATCCGGTGAAAGCTATATGTTTAATTAATAAAGATGATGCGATTTAGGGGACTTACTTTCAAAGGGATTACATTCAGTGGCGCTTTGCATTTTTCCATGTGTTGCTTCTCAATAAAGGTTTTCCAAACACTGCCCAATAAAAAATTTGCCACGTCATCAGATATAGTTAATCATCATGTTTGTGTGTATATATAGTTGCTAGAGATACCGAAATTACCTCTGGATAATATCTATCATATCTTGGTAGTCTTGTTGTGGTTTTCTCATCGAGTCATAGATTATCAAGTGACTTTTCACCAGATCGATGTTCATCAATATCCAGTGATTGCTGTATGTGTTTATAGGATATAACGCATAACACTCATTAATTAACTAGAATCAACATATGAGCCATTAAGGATGATCGACATTATTAACACTCACTTGAAGTTGTAGGGAAAGAGTATATCCTTCTTGTGGCGTTGGTTCACTAAGAAGTTCATGAGGTTACTCTCTGACTCAGACTTCCAATTAGGCTTTGGAGTAACTGGGTCTTTGAATACTATATGGGGATCAACAAAACCAATTTCATTGCAGCCTTTCTTTCTACGCTCTGTCATTGTAAATCTGCATATATATAGTACTTGTTAGGATAATTTATATGCATATACACACATATGATGAGTTTAATAATAGATCGAAAGAATTATTACTTACAGGCAATAGCAGCTAATGATAACTTTGTCCAGAGAGGTCAGGTGGCATAGTAGATGAAATTCTACAAAGTCAACATACATAACATCATCGCCACGGAACCAATGTTCGTCTCTAATTCTGACACCAACGCAGAAGTCTCCACCGGTAGACGCCTGCATGTACCACTTGTTTAGCAGGTACATTTGCGTCCCCAGATCACCTAAGGCTTGAGGGTTGTATAGACTCTGGCCTAGTACAAATTTTTTCTTTCAAATATCAACCTCCGCCGCACTCTCAATGTTTCCATCACCAAACATCTGGTAAAGGTCGAGACCAGTCTCTTCAATAAATTCACCAAGGTGATCCAAATCGACATCCGGAGGTATGTTTGCCTGATGCATTAATCCTAAATTCGAACCATATTCATTACCAACAACTAGCGGGGGGACTGATTGGTACGATTATTGTCCGAGTTGTGCAACTCCTTTCCCTGCCCGCTTCTTTTTCTGTGCCGCCTCAATTGACTTGGTGAGAGTGTGGTCATAGTCCGTTAACGTTGATTTGGACGGCTTACGAGATTCCCGCTGTTGTTGCTGGTAAGAAGCCACCTTTTTTCTTAGAATATCTGGAGCTACGAAGAAGTACGGTTTCTCTAGGTTTCTCCTTGCTTCTTGATCCTTTTTAAGTTTGTCATAGAATCTGGACATATCTTTTTTATATGCATCAGTTACTTCTTCCTTCTCTTCAGATATTATTTTGGGAATAGCCCTTGGTTTCACGGTGACTTTCTTTGCCGGCGGGGACTAGTTCTTCGTTTGTGGGGCTGGCCTCTTGCAAGTACTTGGCTTCTTGGTAGGCGGGGGCGGGGGATGCGTTGGAGACCTCCTTGGAGGTGGTGGCAGCGGCGTTGGAGACCTCCTTGGAGGTGGCGGCTGCGGCGTTGGAGACCTCCTTGGAGATGGTGTGGATGCAGCCTTGCCTTCCAACACATTGTCATCGTACAGAGCACTATAATGATCTGGCGATTGAACAATTGGATTTAGGTTGAGGGAGGATCTGCTACAAAAAAAGGAATGACATATTATTATGAGCAGATTGTTAATTATTTAAGCCAATATAAATTAATGATGTAGTGTTTTCATCCGCACCTATGGTGAGGTAGTTCAGGAGGAGGTGGAGGTGACATCCCGGGAATGATGATGTAGCGCTTGCGCCATAGAATGAATGTCTTCTCTGCTTCTCCTAGAGTCTTCTCGCCATCACCTCCAGGAATGTCAAGAGGCAAATCACTAAAACCTTTTTCAGCTTTATCTACCGAGATGGTAGCATATCCTTATTGGATTATATTCCCATAAATCCTTGGTGTCTTGGTTCGGTCGATAGGATTAACAAGACCGATAGCCACCTTGATTGTGGAATTCCCCTTCGAAATGTGTAGCTCACACGATGTACAAGGTTCAGTGACGTCATCCACAGGGAAGCGCAGTCCTGTGTCCCCTTGATTTGGTATCTCCGTGGAAGCGCAGCTGCTTTTCAACTGAACAGATTGGCTAATGTTGATTTCTGGCTCTGATGCCTGCTTGCTTGCACTCACTGCTATTTGCACTTGCCTTCTGATTTCCTCCTGCATTCTCGCTTCAAGGTTTTTTCCCGCTCATGTGCTTCATGCACCGCTTCCTCCAACCTCTGGAACCGCTGTGCCTCTTCTTCCTTCTTTCTCTGGCGGTTTCTGTAGGAAGGTCTGTCCTGAGGGAATCCATGCTCCCACGAGACACTTCCTTTGCCTCTAGTTCGGCCACCGTGTTCAATAGTCCTGATGGCGTATGTCAGTTCATCCTTCTCTCTGTTGGGCCTGAAAGCACCACTAGCAGTAGCTCTCTGAGCATAAAATAATCTTTCTGTTGCTTCTTGCAGTCTTGCGCCATAAACGCACTTCCCTGTCTCCTGGTCCAGTGTTCCCCCATGAGCGAAAAACCAATTCTTTGCATGCTCTCCCCACTCAAGTGATTCTGGTGTGATACCCTTGGCAAGAAGGTCTGCTTCCATTTTGTTCCACTTCTTAATGGCAGTCGGGTAGCCACCTGATCCCAAGTTATGGTGGTATGTCTTCTGTTGGGCATTATGTTGGTTCTTTATCACCCGACTCACACCATCTTCCGATGTCTTGTACTGTACAAACTCATCCAATAGGGCCTCTGCTTTGAGATCGGGCCTGGGACAGTGAAATCTGGTGCTATGTTCTTCTTGACATACGTCATGTATAGGTGTTTCTTCCAAGTCTGAAACTGGGTGGCCATCTTCTTCATTGCCCAATCCCTAACTCGCTCCTTCAATTCATCACCATCTATTATATCATCATAACCATCTGTTTGGAGCGTGAAATGTTCCAAGACATCATTCCAAATTAACGTCTTGTCACGATCGGAGACAAAACTGATATGAGGAGCATTGGTCTTCTTCTTCTTCCATTCGCGGGTACTGATCGGGAGCCGGTCCCATACAAGGTAACCACAGTGGTGCACGAATTTCGTTTTATTTGGCCCCCCCCGGTTCGCCTGTATCCACATTAAACTCCGAGATGATGAAGCGGCCCTCCAATGGCTTTTTGGGACCTCGAACATTTTTACTCTTCGTTGTAGTTGTTGATGTCGATCCAGAGGGCTACAAAACATAAACATTATTTTTAATGTCATGAGCACACATAAGACATATGATAATATAAATAGCTAATAATAAAAAATATATACTTGGCCAATATGTTGTTGCTCATTTTGTTCAAGAGCTAAGTACTGACTCCCGTCATCTGCATCCTCTTGCATGTTATTTTTAGCACCATCATCGCTGGCAACTTGAGTGCCAGTGTTGATCAAATTCATCATCAACTCCTCATCCATGTTTCTCGGGTCAGCCATCTAGCTTCAAAAAACAAAACCAATATATAGTATGTCAAATCTTTGCTTACATGCGTAAAATCTATGAACAATATGCATTATTAAATCTTGCCCCTCGGTCACGGACGCAATTCGCCACACTAGGGTGAACTGCGTCGGTACCAGGGCGAATTAGGGCTATACATAAATGGCTGAGGGCAAATTGCGTCGGTGACTAGGGCGAACCACGTCGGTGACATCAACAACGCGGTTCGCCCTAGTCACCGACGCAATTCGCCCTAGTGTGATTGTTTAGCGCTAACGATAACGATAATACGAATGTTGATCGACTAGGCCACGAGAGAGGGTGGTGTGACGAGAGTGGCGGTGCTCCACTCCGCCGTATATATGTTTGTACACATGGGTGAACGAGGGCGGCGGTGCTCCGCCGTATACATAGAAATGCATGGGCGAACGAGGTCGGCGGTGCTCCGCGACGTATATATACATGCATATGAATACAAATGACGTATATATACGTGTCGGCGTGGTGGCCGGTGTGCTGACGACGATGACATGAGGCGGGCCGGCGTGCTGACGACGACGACGTGAGGTGGGCTGGGGCGGTGTCGGTGTGGTGGAGGGCGTCGGCGGCGCGGAGCGGCCTAGGCCGGGGCTGTGGTCAATGCGCTGGAGGGTGTGGCCCGCGCGTCGGGCCGGGGCTGTGATCAAAAGGAGTATATTATATATCATGCATGCATGTCCACATGTTTTTTTTCTTTTTGCAAAACACAGTACAAACGTCAATATATAGCATTGCAAACTGGCAAAAAAATAAAAAAAATTGCGAAACTCCATAGCCACGATCGCGAGGACAACATGCTTCACCACCGCACACGTAGCTCCTGCGCTCCTGCCGCCGCCGCTGCTCACACTCATACCACGCCTACAGCCACCACCGCTCACGTTCCTACCGTAGCCGCCGCTCCTTCCACTTGCTGACGCGCACAACGGATGCAGCGGCCGGCCGGAGAGGCGAGGAGGAAGAGGACAAGGAGACTGAGGACGTTGTGGTCGCATTGTCGTCCTCTCGCTTTGCGACGGCAGGGACAGGGCCTGCGCACGGCCAGCAAATCAGGACGGCGAGGGCGAGCGAGCGGCGTGCGTTCTGCGAGGACAGGGGTGTCGGCAAGCATAGGGGCGGCCTGCGGCCTGCAAGCGCACTGGCGGCATGCGATCGATAGGCGTATGGGCGGCACTAGCCGCTAGTTGCTGCCGCTGCACAGCCATGGTGGTGCACCCTCCTCATCCTTCGCAGGGGATGCTGGCGCTCGTACCGTGGGTGCAGAGCGAGTATGGCGGACGGGTGAAGCAGCTGAAATCGGACATCGCGTTCCACATCGGGAAGCAGGAGAGAGAAAGCCGAGAGAACTCACCTCGGGCGGGCGCGGTGGAGGGCCGCACAGGCGCGTGCGGTGGAGGGCCGCACGAGGTCATCGGCGTGAGGTCGTCGGCGATGGAGGGCCGCACGGGTGCGCGTGGTGGAGGGCCGCACGAGGCGAGGCGTGGGCTCCGGTGTCACGGCGGCGGGCTGATGTGCAGGCGAAGACGAATCGGCGGCGGCGCGAGGAAGAAGAGAGAAAGGGCGGCGGTGTTCGGCGAGGAAGAAGAGGAGGGGATCGATCTGTGCCAGGCACTGGCGGTTATATACCAGGGAGATTTACTCCCGGTGCCAGCCACCAGCCGGGAGTAAAGGTCCTTTGCTCCCGGTGCGTGTTACCAACCGGGAGTATACTCCCGGTTGGTAACACGCATCGGGAGCAAAGGTTTTTTTTGGCGGGCCACGAAACTGCAGCCCACCTTTACTCCCAGGTGGGCTTCCCACCCGGGAGTAAAGGTGGGCTGCAGTTTCGTTTCTCGCCTGTTTTGAGCAATTTTTTTAATAGAAATGCAATAGTCTTGTTAAATACATAGTAAATTAAATAAAAGGCATAAAATTATTTTGTTAAAAATATGGATTTTCTTTTTCTTTATTGCACATAGGAAAAATCTATAACCTAACTTTTTTTAATTTTTTGTTATAATTATAAAACATAATGTAACTAATATTTATTATTTCGTTAATGCAAAAATGTAGTGTTTAATTAAAATTATTAAAACTATTGGTTTTGGATAGGAAATTTGTCTTCACATCATTTTAATGTTAATATTTTAATTTTTCATCACTCAATATCCTAATTTAACTATTTGAGAGAGAAATCCCACCAAATCAAACATTGATTTAATTTGAAACACGACATAATAAATATCTGAATTCACAATTATTACATAATATCTCAAACACACACTACATTAAATCACTATATCATCAAGTGGGCACAGTAGTGAACTTCTTCTTTATGTATGTCCCTTGGTTATGATCGCGTCGTAACCATGGAGTGTCCTCATCATTTACCAAGATGCTAGGGTCTTTGTTCACTTTGAAGGGCGGAATTCGGTCATCCTTTTCATAATCTTCTGACATGTCCGACTTGTCCTCAATTCCCACGATGACTCTTTTCCCTGAAAGAACTATGTGGCGCTTTGACTCTTTGGTTGAGTCATTATCGTTTTCCCTCTTTTTGGTTTGGTAGACATATCATTGACATAGAACACCTGATTCACATCCTTGGCAAGGACGAATGGTTCGTCTTTGTACCCAATATTACTAAGGTCTACTGTTGTCATTCCATACTCGTTGTCTACTATTACCCCACCTCCGGTCACCTTGACCCATTGACACTTGAACAATGGGATCTTCAAAGTAGGTGCATATTCTAGTTCCCATATTTCATCTATGCGGCCATAATATGTCTGCTTATTCCCATTCGGGTCTGTGGCATCTATGCGGACACCACTGTTTTGGTTGGTACTCCTTTTATCTTGGGCTACTGTGTAGAATATGTTCCCATTTATCTCGTACCCTTTGTATGTGACGATATGCCATGATGGTTGCATAGCCAATAAATATAGTTGCTCATGGATGCTCTCATCACCTTGACATTTTTTTCGCAACCAACCGCCGAAAGTTTCCATGTGCTTACGCATAATCCAAGCTTCAGTCTTCCCTGGAAACTCAGATCGTAAGAGATCCTTGTGTGTCTCAATATACGGATCTACCAAATAGGAGTTCTATAGAACTGTGTAGTGCACTTTATTGAAATAATCATCCTCCATACCAATATATGTTTTCCTCCCTAGTGTCCCCTTTCTGCTTAGTCTCCCCTCATGTCTCGATTCAGGAACACCAATCGAGTCAAGGTCGGGAATAAAGTCAACACAGAACTCAATGACCTCTTCTGTTCCATAGCCCTTGGCGATGCTTCCTTCTGGGCGAGCACGGTTGTGAACATATTTCTTTAGGACTCCCATGAATCTCTCTAAGGGGAACATGTTGTGTAGGAACACATGACCGAGAATGAAAATCTCCTTGACTAGGTGAACTAGGAGGTGTGTCATGATATCAAAGAAGGAAGGAGGGAACACCAACTCAAAGCTGACGAGACATTGAACCACATCATTCTGTAGTTTAGCTAGATCAGTTGGATCAATTGCCTTCTGAGAAATTGCATTGAGGAATGCTCATAGCTTCACGGTGGCTAGACGTACATTTGGAGGTAGAATTCCTTTTAATGCAACTAGAAGTAATTGCGTCATGAGAACGTGATAGTCATGGGACTTTAAGTTACAGAATTTCTTCTCTGGCACATTTATAATACCCTTTATATTCGAGGAGAATCCAGATGGTACCTTGATGTTGTTTAAGCATTCAAACATGATTTCCTTCTCCTCTTTGCTTAAAGTGTAGCTGGCAGGACGTAAGTAATGGCGTCCATCATCTGTCTTCTCTGGATGCAGGTTGTCTCTTTCTCTCAAACAACGCAGGTCCTGTCGTGCTTCAAATGTGTCCTTAGGCTTTCCATACACACCCATGAAGCCTAGCAGGTTCACACAAAGATTCTTCATTAGGTGCATCATGTCGATCGAGCTGCGGACCTCTAGGACTTGCCAATAGGGTAGCTCCCAAAATATGGACTTCTTCCACATGGGTACGTGACCGTTAGCGTTGTTCAGAATAGGTTGGCTGCCATGTCCTTTTCCAAAGACGACTTTCACATCATTGACCATATCGAGTACATCCTCACCGGTTCGGTTGCGAGGCTTGGTCAGGTGGTCTGCCTTCCCTTTAAAATGCTTGCCTTTCTTTCTTACAGGGTGATTTGTAGGAAGAAATCGACAATGGCCAAGGTACACAACCTTTTGACATTTTTTCAAGAATACACCTCTAATATCACCGAAGCAGTGTGTGCACGCATTATATCCCTTGTTTGACTGTCCTGAAAGATTACTTAGAGCAGGCCAATCATTGATTGTTATGAACAACAATGCTCGCAGATCAAAGTGTTCCTGTTTGTACTCATCCCACACACGTACACCTTCTTTATTCCACAAAATGAGAAGTTCGTCAATAAGTGGTCTCAGGTACACATCGATGTCATTGCCAGGTTGCTTTGGGCCTTGGATGAGCACAGGCATCATAATGAACTTCCGCTTCATGCATAACCAAGGAGGAAGGTTGTAGATACTTAGAGTAACAGGCCAAGTGCTATGACTACTGTTCTGCTCTCCAAAAGGATTGATACCATCTGTACTTAAAGCAAACCTTAAGTTTCTTGCGTCATTTGCAAACTCCGAGAATTCTCTGTCGATTGCTCTCCACTGGGACCCATCAGCAGGGTGTCTCAACATATTGTCTACCTTACGGTCTTCTTTGTGCCATCGCAACAATTTTGCATGTTCTTTGTTTCTGAACAGACGTTTCAAGCGTGGTATTATAGGAGCATACCACATAACCTTGGCAGGGATTTTCTTCCACGGACGTTCGCCCTCAATATCACTAGGGTCATCTCGCCTGATCTTATACCACGATGCATGGCATACCGGGCATGCATCCAATTTCTCGTACTCTTTGCCACGGTAGAGGATGCAGTCATTAGGACATGCATGTATCTTCTCGATTTCTAGCCCCATAGGACAGACAACTTGTTTTGCTTCGTAGGTAGTGGCGGGCAATTCATTGTCCTTCGGAAGCATCTTCTTTTGGATTTTTAGTAACTCTCCAAATCCCTTGTCAGATACACCATTCTTTGCCTTCCATTGCAGCAATTCTAGTGTGGTTCCCAACTTTTTCTGCCCTGCATCACAAGTTGGGTACAACAATTTCTTGTGATCTTCTAGCATCCGCTCGAACTTGATCTTCTCCTTTTCACTTTCACATTCTCTTTGTGCGTCATGAATGGCCTGACAAAGATCATCAGCAGACTCATCTTCTGCGGCTACCTCTTCTTCAGCTTCTCCCATTGCAGTATCATTGAAGCACGCACCATCGGGAATAATATCATTGTCGTCCCATTGTTCTTCTTCACCTTCTTCCATTACAACGATGGTTTCTCCGTGCTTCGTCCAACAAATATAGTTTGGCATGAAACCTGACTTGAACAAGTATGAATGAAGAGTCCTTGAGCAAGGATATTCCACCGTATTCTTACATACGGCACATGGACAACACATGAAACCATCGCGTTTGTTTGCCTCGGCCGCACGTAACAAAGAATGCACGTCGTCCATGAACTCTTGGGAGCGACGATCAGCATTGTACATCCAATGCCGACTCATCTGCATTACATGACATAAATACCGTATTAAAACCTAGAACATAATTAGTTAATTATACAACATGCATACCACCACAAAAGCTATAAATTTAAGAAATCATCGCTACAATGTAGACAATCCCAACTACCACTAAAAACACTAAAGCTAAAATGCACTTCAGCGGCACAAGGATTTCATGACCAATCCCAACTAAAACAGACAGATCTTCTGTTTGTTCAACATCTTTGGGCTTCTTTGGCTGGATCACTACCACATTAACCGCCATATCTGCTTGTTGTGCAAGATATTTTTGCACGAGTTCAACATACTCTTCCTCCCAGTAGAAGCCTGAACATCCAGTGCCATCCCACTGAAATTAAAACAGAAAATTAGAACTTTAATCACAACCATCATGAAAATAGGTATAAACTAACCATAGTCATTAAATACGATAAAATAACTCACATTGCGATCCGGACACTTGTAGAAAATGCGACCCTTGTTGGGACCCTCCTTCTTCACTCGGTATTCCATCACAATCTTCGTCTCATCACAACACTTGTCGCATGCAATGAGTGGGAGGCCCGACCTAAGTCGCTTTGGAAACCCATGAGAGGCCAAGGACCCAGAAGCAGTTGCCATCTACTCTCTATACTCATTTTTTAATACACTATAAATTTCTCATTTTATAAACAAATAAAATTAAAAAAACTCTAAAATTCTCTATATCTCTAAACAATGAAGTGTGCTATGCATGCTATAAATGAACAGTGAATACTAGTTTTTAATAGCTACTTTAACCTTCCTTCATGTAAATATGCAAGCTTGAAGTTTAAAGGTTTCCAGAGCATTTAACACTACTCTGCTTGCCGAGAAAGTTGCTAGTGTTGTGTCGTTGGCATTTTTCATGGCCGTGGCCATGGTCATTGTGTTCTCGTCTTTTACTGTGGCAGGTAAGTAATTCACATGATATTTCCACAAATTAACAGAAGAATGGGAGTGTACACACATAACAATCGATTATCATTTATATTTATATATATACTACGTTTGGGTACGGTGATTGACAGACTACTGCGATGATATCGGGACGTGTGAATAAATAACCATTCGTACTAGTTGACCTTGCTTACGTGATCATCTCGGCGAGCATTTCTCCACCGGACGGCACCGTACTTGGCCACGGAAGAGCTCCGATTCTACGAGGAAGGGAACATGGTCTTCCACGACCGTTGCCGCTCTCCCTCGTAGAATCAAGGCTCCTCCTTGACGCCCGTTACCGCTCGGCAGAGAACATGCTCGCCGAGATGAACACGGTCCGCAAGTTCAACTAGCTACTTTAACCTTCGTTCATGTAAATATGCAAGCTTGAAGTGATTTTGAGCTCAAATTGCTTACAAATGAAAAAAACCACAATAAAGAACCATATATATATAGTGAACAAAATGAGATAAGACAATGGTGAAAAATGAGAGTATGAGATTGGTAACCTTTACAACTGAAGAATCAACGGAGGAATCAAAGAAATCGATGGAGGAATCGAAGAATGGATGGAGGAACAATGGAGGGAGGAAGCAAGAACACTAGTGCAGTGAGCTTCAAAATGTGCTGAGCTCGGGCTCGGGGAGGAAGAAGGAGACAGCCGGGATATAAAGGGGGGAGCTTTAGTCCCGGTTGGTGGCTCCAACCGGGACTAAAGGTCCCTCCCAACGGCTACTGCGCCAGACAGAGGTAGCAGGGACCTTTAGTCCCAGTTGGAGCCACCAACCGGGAGTAAAAGTCTACCTTTAGTCCCGGTTGGTGGCTCCAACCGGGACTAAAGGTCCCTACCATCTCTATCTGGCGCAGTAGCCGTTGGGAGGGACCTTTAGTCCCGGTTGGAGCCACCAACCGGGACTAAAGGTATCTCTAGTCCCGGGCGCAAAAAATGCTGGGACTAGAGCCCATTTTGGCCGAGGATCAAAGGTCTGTTCTCTACTAGTGATATGTTTAGTTAAATTTGAGTATATTTAGCTCCTCGATATGTGAGAACGACTGTTAAAAAAGAAACGAAGGGAGTGCTGCAGTGCTACCTCTGTCTGGAGGAAGAATGTATGTTGTTCTATTTTTGTCTTAATTTATAGTCAAATTATCTAAAATTTGATATGGATCGATAACTAACTTATATTATAGCTCATAAAAGATCAATCAGCTGATGCAGCTTTATGAGCACAATACAAGTCGTAACGATACTCACAAGCAAACTGGAGGTCGATTAGTCAATGCAGCCTTGTTTGCTGAAGAACTCGTCGAGATCTACAGAACTCCTACTCCTAATGTGATGGCGAAAGCCGAAAAGATTGTATTGATTGAGTGTTCGTCCCCTTGTACAATAACCAGGGTCTAATATTTATATCCAGAACCTAAATATGAATCCTACTCAAATACGACTCATTATAATTTTTGGAATAAAAGAAAACTTCCTAAATTAATAATAACTTGGACCCTAATTTTCCTTATTTGTAGAGTCCGACACATCTTCCTGGCGCCATTCAAGCATAGCCCATTAACGCCGTCTGCTGACGTCATCTATAAAATAGTCGATTCTGACATCGCATCTAAATCAGCTGATACCGATTCACATCTAATCGATTCCTTGATGACACAATCCTGGAAGCTTTGAGTTCTCGTGTTCTTCTTTCTAAATTTTGGTGTAAACACATGCCCCCCAATTTTGGGATAAAAATAATTTTATTCCAAAATTTCTATTATCTGCTCACCGTGTTGTGACAGCTCATTCCGAAATATACGCGTGACTCCTGATTTCTCGGGCCGAATTCTATATAATACGCCAACAGTATCATTTCCAACTTGCTCGGCCTGCTTACTTTCCCATTTTCTCTTGAGCAAGCTTCAACAGTCAAAACCGTCACCACCAAAGCCTTAACCCTAGCTGATCTTCTGCTCTGTCAAACTGCTGTTCAAGCCACCTTTCTACAACCTTCCTCAGATTTAGATCCATTTCGGCTGCAATGGCGATCAGCAATCACGTTCCTGAGGTATGCCTTTAGATTTATGTCTTTTAAGTATTAGCCGCTACTCTGTATTTTCCTTTCTTATTAAATTCATCCCAACTGGTTTCTAGAAAATGAGGAATGAAATTTTGATTCCATCAGCTGTTGTTCCTAATACCTATTATCTTGGACCTATGGGCAATCCTGATCTATCTGATTTTATCAACCAAGAAACCAACCGAATCCCCTTCAAACAATCTGTAATAGATTTATCTTCCTGGAATACCAAAACTCCTTTTAGAAACTAACCCAAAATGCCTAAAGGATGGAGAGATTGGTTCCGTAGGGTATTACACTGGTGCAGCAAGGCTTTTTGCTCCCGGTTGAGAAACCCCTTTAGTCCCGGTTTCCCAACTGGGAGCACCAATCCGGGACTAAAGGTACCCTCCTTTAGTCCCGGCTTGACGCTCGAGACTAAAGGGGGACCTTTAGTCCCGGTTGGAAACACCAACCGAGAGTAAAGGGGGCCTCCAGGCCTGGCCAGGGACCGCCACGGGGCAGGACATTGAGTCCCGGTTGGTGTTACCAACCAGGACTAAATGTCCCTCTCTTTTTTTCCTTTTTCTGGTTTCTATTTTTGGTTTCTTTTTTCATTTAATGATTAGTTTTGATATTAAAATACATTTTCGAATACGCTGCTAATAGTAATATATATGTACTTCGCACGCATAAGTTTTCGTTCGAACTTTGTACATAAATAACAAACGAATATACGCGTACATGCATATATATATGATGATCATATATATACACATGTTCTTTTATGTACATATAATATGTGCATACATACATACATACATATATATATATATATATTACAAAGGTTTGATATATAAATTGTTTATGTCCTTAGCAATTCACTCCTCCAGATTTGGCATATCCACGTTTCGTTCGGGTCATTGTAGAACTCGCCGTTGGGGTTGATGACCTGGTCATTTAGAAATTCTGCTATAGTCTCTCGAATTGCTTTAAGTTGGTCAAGTCGTATGACTCTTTCCCTCAACCATTTAGTCTCCAATAAAAGTTAAAGGAAAAAGTATTAATATATATATATGTATGTGTATTGCTCATGTAATTACTTATACAAATGAGAGCAATAAAGAAATTGTAAATATACGATCGAAATAATATAAAGGAAAAAATATTTATATACATACTTTGAGTTGCTCTTTAGGAGTTCTCTTTGAGTACGCCATGATGAACTCGCAAACATAGTATCCGCAGTAGTTGTTACCCTGCTCCTGCCTTAGAACCCACTTTTACGACAAAAAAATCAATTAGGGTGAATTGAAATCATCATATGGTGTTAATTGAATATAAATGTGTAGTTATAGTACTTACTTTGTGTACGATTACACCCAGTGGCGCTTTGCAATGTTTCATTTTTTGTTCCTCAATGAACCTTTTCCAAACCCTGCTCCCAATAAAATAAAAAAATAATTTAACCTTTAATAATTGTTGAGAGATCGGTGCCATTATATATATATGTTGTTATAGAGAAACTAAATTAATTACCCTTGTATAATATCTATCATGTCTTGATACTCCGTTTGCGGTTTTCTCAACGAGTCTAAGATTTTCAATCTACTATTGGCCATATCGATGACCATCAATATCCAGTGATTGCTGCATAAACATATATATATATATATATATATATATATATATATATATATATGTGTGTGTGTGTGTGTGTGTGTGTGTGTGTGTGTGTGAGAGAGAGAGAGAGAGGTAACTAGCTAGTAAGGAAATATATGATCGACATTAATTACTTATAATAACACTCACTTGAAGTTGTAGGGGAAGAGTATCTCCTTCTTGTCGCGTTGGTTCACTAAGAAATTCATGAGATTTCTCTCAGGTTGAGGCTTATAATCCTTCGGGGGGTTAGGGTGTTTGTATACGACATACGGATCAACGAACCCAACATCATTATCCTTTCTCTTTCTAAGTTCTGTCATCTCATATCTGCATACATGAAAATTGTGAATATATATATTGTGAATATATAATAAAGAAATTGTGAATATAGTAGAAAATAATCACACTTACAGACAATAGCAGCTAATGAGACTTTTGTCGAGAGAGTCCAGGTGGCATAGTTGGTGTAATTCTGGAAGCTCGACATAGATAATGTCATTGCCATGAAAGTAATGGTGGTTTCTAATTCTGACAGAAAGATAGATTTGTCCAGCATCAGACGCCGACATGTACCACCCGTTTAGCAGGTACATTTGCGTACCCAGTTCACCTAATTTCTTTGGGTTGTATAGACTCTGGCCTGGTACAAATTTCTTGTAAGGATTCACTTTCAGAGCAGATGGTCCTTCAGCGAGCACTTCGGCAAGGTTCAAACCAGTGTCCTCATAAAACCGAAGAAACGACTCATAGCCGTCTACCTCCTCCACTAAGTTTAAGTTTGAACCATATTCGTTAGGAACGACAAGGGGGGATTGATTGTTGCGATTGTTGTCCGAGTTGTGCAACACCTTTCCCTACTCTCTTCTTTTTTTGCGCTGCCTCATATGACTTGGTGAGAGAGCGGTCATAGTCCGATATCGGTTGTTTCGCGGTGCTCTTAAGAGAATCCCATTTTTTTTGTTCCAACATCTTTCTTAGCTGATCTGGAGGTAGGAAGAAGTATGATGGCTTCGGGTTCTCCTTCGCTCGTCGTGCCTATTTTGCACCTTCAAAGAAATCTGTCACTTCTTTTTGTACTACATCCTTTAATTCCTGTTCACTTTTCTCATAAGATAGTTTTTGGGGAATAACTGGATGAGTATTTGCTTTCTGCTTCTTTGCCGGTGGGCAGGGCAACGGCTTTGTTTGCGGGGCGGACCTCTTAGGGGCTAGCTTCCTTGGAGGCGGGGGAGGCGTTGGAGACCGCCTTGGAGGCAGTGTAGACTTTGGAGGCGGCGGAGGCGTTGGAGACCTTAGCGGAGGAGTTGTGGACTTCCTTGGAGGCGGCGGAGGAGTTGGAGATGGTGGGGATGCAGCAGTGCCTTCGAAGGTGTCATCATTGCCTTGAGCACTATGATGGTCGGGAGAAGCAACAACTGGACTTTGGTTGGCGGAGGCCCTGCTTTGTGAGTACAAAAAATAATGAGATATAAGTAAATGCTTATTATTAGTCATGCCCATAGAAAATTATCAAAAAATTGTTTTGTTAACTTTTGTCAACACCTAATGTCTACTGGCGGTGGAGCAGACGCCCTAGGGATAATGATGTAGTGCTTACGCCATAGTATATATGCCTTCTCTGCTTCTCCTAGAGTCTTCTCTCTATCACCTCCAGGAATGTCAAGAGCTAGATCCTCATAACCTTTGCTCACTTTATCCACTGTGACCCTAGCATATCCAGGTTGTATTGGTGCCCCATGGATTCTTGGTGTCTTGGTAGGGTCTGGAGGAGTAAAAACACCGACAGCGACCTTGATTGTGTCATTCCCCCTTGGAACATGTAGCTCAATTGATGTCATTGGAGTAGTGACATCATCCATGGGGAAGCGCAGCGCTGCGTCATCTTGCTTTGGTAGCTCAGTGGAAGCGCAGCTGCTTTTCAACTGACCAGGGGGGCTAATATTAACATTCATTCCTGGCTCTAATGCCTGCCTCTGGGCACTCATTGCTATCTGCACTTGCTTTCTGATTTCTTCCTGCATTCTTGCTTCCATTGCTTTTTCTCGCTCCTTTGCTTCAAGCACCATTTCCTCCAACATTGTCACCCGCGCTGCTTGCTCCTCCTTGCTTCTCTGGCGGCTTCGGTAGGTTTCCCTGTCATTAGGGAAACCATGAACCCATGGAGTGTTGCGTCCTAAGCCTCTAGTTCAGCCAGTGTATTCAGCAGTCCCAATGGCATACGTCAGCTCATCCTTCTCTCTATTGGGCTTGAACACACCAATCTCTTTAGCTTCTATAGCAAAAGCCAATCGGCGTGCTGCTGTTTCGAGTTTTTGCCCATACACTGCTAGACCAGTCTGTGGGTCGAGTCTTCCCCCATGACCGAAAAACCAATTCTTCGAGTGTGGGGGCCACTTGGCTGATTCTGGTTCGATCCCCTTGGCAATAATGCCCGCTTCCATTTTTTGCCACTTCGGAATGGTAGTATCATAGCCACCTGATCCCATGTCATGGTGGTATACCTTTTTTGGGCATTCTCTTGGTTCCTTCTCACCCGTGCCTCACCCTCTGCTGATGTTTTGTACTCTACGAAATCATTCCAATAGGGCCTCTGTTTCAAGATCGGGCCCGTAGCAGTATTGAAATTCGGTGTTTCGTTCTTCTTGATGTATGTGTTGTATAGGTGTTTCTTCCAAGTCTGGAATTGTGTGGCCATCTTCTTCATAGCCCACGATCGAACTAGCTCCTTCAATTCATCATCGTTGATATCATCATAATGATCCGCTTGCAACATGAAATGGGCAAGGATATCATTCCAGAGCAAATTCTTATCAACATCAGAGACCAAACTAACATCAGGCTCATTGATCTTTTTCTTCTATTCACGGATACTGATCAGAATTCTGTCCCTTACAAGGTACCCATAGTGTTCCACGAATTTCCTTTTATGTGGACCAAGTGGTTCGCCTGTCTCGATGTTGAATTCCGATATTATGTACCGGCCCTCCAGTGGTTTCTTCGGTCCTCGAACATTTTTGCTCTTCGCCGTTGTGGTTGCCGATCCAGAGGGCTACATATAAAAAAATAAATAAATATCTTTTGTACACAGAAATATATGCAATATTCACATATAATATATATTTAGTATATATACCTCGCCTGTATTTTCTTGCAAAACATTTTCTTGCTCATTTTCAAGAGCTAGGTATTGACTTCCGTCATCAACATCCTGCTCACCAGCATTGGCAATAATATTCATCATTTCTTCCTCCAAGTTGTCTCCCGGGGCAGCCATATCTAACAAATTTAACAAAATTTAAGTCACATATATAAACAAGTCATATATATACAATAAGTCATATACAAATTTATCTAAGTCACATATATATATAAACAAGTCATATATGTAAACAAGTCATATATGTACAATAAGTCATAAGCAAAATAAATCTAAGTCACATATATAAACAAGTCATATAAACAAGTCATATATATAAACAATTCATATATGTAAACAAGTCATATACAAAATAAATCTAAGTCACATATATAAACAAGTCATATAAACAAGTCATATATATAAATAATTCATATATGTAAACAATCATATATGTCAACAAGTCATATATGCAAACAAGTCATATAAACAAGTCATATATATAAACAAGTCATATATGTAAACAAGTCATATAAACGACGAATTCGCCCTAGCGAGAACGACGAATTCGCCCTAATGAGAACGACAATTCGCTCTAGCGAGAACGACAGGGCGAATTCGTCGTTCTCGCTAGGGCGAATTCGTCGTTCTCGCTAGGGTGAATCATCGTTCTCGCTAGGGCGAATCGTTGTTCTCGCTAGGGCGAATCATCGTTCTCGCTAGAGTATACAACAACGGGGCGGCGTTGCTCTGCATATACAACAACGGGGTGGCGTTGCTCCGCATATACAACAATGGGGCGACGTTGCTCCACATACAACACAATGAGGCGGTGTTGCTCCGCATACAACACAACGAGGCGGCGTTGCTCCGCATACAACACAACGAGGCGGCGTTGCTCCGCATACAACACAACGAAGCGGCGTTGCTCCGCATACAACACAACGACGGCGTTGCTCCGCATACAACACAACGAGGCGTTCCTCTGCATATATCACATACAAACACATATCGACGTACGTAGGGGTCGGCGGTGATGGGCGTCCGGAGGCGGTGATGACGAGGGCGGTGTCGGTGGCTGGGCCGGGTGGCATCGGTGGTGGCGCGAGCATCGTGGCCGGTCGGGCCGGGGTGGAGTCGTCAGGGCCACGCGCGCGGCATTAGTGGTGGCGTGGCGTTGGGCGCCAGGGGCGGCGTGGCGTCAGGGGTGGTGTGGCGTCGGGCGTCAGGGGCGGCGTGCGTCAGGGGCGGCGTGGCGTCAGGTCAGGCCGTAGTGTGGCGTCGGGGCCGAGCGTCGGGGCGGTGGGGCGTGGGGGCACCGGGCCAGGGTGGTCGGGGGGCGACGCGTCGGCGAGCACGCTTAGTCAGGGCGTGTGACGTCGAGGCGGTGGGGCACCGGTGTGCGTGCGGGCGCTCGTGAGGTGCAGCGTCGGCGGCAGATTGGACGAGCGGCGGCAGGTCTGTTAGGGCTTGGCTCGGCAGTGGGGAGGAGGAAGAAGAGGGGCCGGGGCGAGCGCAGAGGCTATATAAGGGAGAGGACCTTTAGTCCCGGGCACCACCACCAGCCGGGACTAAAGGCCCTTTAGTCCTGGGCCCTGTTAACGCCCGGGACTAAAGGTCACACCTTTAGTCCCGGCTGGTGGTGGCGCCCGGGACTAAAGGTTTAGTCCCGGCTAGTGGTGGCGCCCGGGACTAAAGGTTTTTGGTGGGCAGCCAAACTGCAGTTTCGCTACCTGCCAATTCATTAGGATTTTAATATGTTTCTTTTTACACAAATGATAAAAGGATAGTTAATTGCACAGAAAATTAAATAAAAGACATAAAAATATTTTAAAAAAATATAGATTCTATTTTGCTTTATTGCACACAGGAAAATTATGTGACCTAAAGTTTTAATTTTTTTAACAAGTTTTAAAACACAATATAGTGTTTAAATTACTATTTCGATAATGCAAAAATATAGTGTTTAATTAAATTCAAAAAAACTCTTGTGTTTCGACTGGAAATTTGTTTTCACATCATTTGAATGTGACATAATCCGACCATCAAACATAAATTTGTTTTCACATCATTTCAACGTGACATAATCCCAACATCAAACATAAATTTGTTTTCACATCATTTCAACCTGACATAATTCAACATCAAACATAAATTCACAATTATTACATAATATCTCTAATACACACTATTGAACATCAATATATATATCAAGCGGGCATAGTAATGAACTTCTTCTTGACGTATGTCCCTTGGTTATGATCGCGCCGTAACCATGGAGTGTCCTCATCGTTTAGCTGGATGCTAGGGTCTTTGTTCACTGTGAAGGGTGAAATTCGGTCATCCTTTTCATAATCTTCTGACATGTCTGACTTGTCTTCGATTCCGACGATGTTTCTTTTTCCTGAAAGAACTATGTGGCGCTTTGGCTCATCATTGATTGGGTGGTTGTCGTTTTTCCCTCTCTTCGGTTTTGTAGACATGTCCTTGACTTAGAACACCTGAGTCACATCCTTCGCAAGGACAAACGGTTCGCCTTTGTACCCAATATTGTTGAGGTCCACTGTTGTCATTCCAGACTGGTTGTCGACTGCTACGCCGCCTCCAGTCGTCTTTACCCACTGGCACTTGAACAAAGATACCTTAAAATGAGATGCATAGTCTAGTTCCCATATCTCCTCTATGCGGCCATAGTATGTTTGCTTGTTCCCACTAGGGTTGGTGGCATCTATGCGGACACCACTGTTCTGGTTGGTGCTCCTTTTATCTTGTGCTACTATGTAAAATGTATTCCCATTTATCTCATACCCTTTGTATGTGAGGATATGCCACGATGGCTGCCTAGCCAACAAATACAGCTCCTCATCAATACTCTCATCACCCTGACATTCTTTTCACAACCAGTCACTGAAAGTTTCCATGTGCTGACACGTAATCCATGCTTCAGACTTCCCTGAGAACTCATATCGGAGGAGGTTCTTGTGTGTCTCGATATATGGATCTACCAAGGAGGAGTTCTGTAGAACTATGTAGTGTGCTTTATTGAAATAATCATCATCCTTACCAATATATGTTTTCTTCCCTAGTGTCCCCTTTCCACTTCGTCTCCCCTCGTGTCGCGATTCAGGAACACCAATCGGGTTAATATCGGGAATGAAGTCAACACAGAACTCAATGACCTCCTCTGTTCCGTAGCCCTTGGCGATGCTTCCTTCTGGCCGAGCACGATTGTGAACATATTTCTTCAGGATTCCCATAAACCTCTCAAAGGGGAACATGTTGTGTAGGAACACAGGACCAAGAATAGTAATCTCCTTGACCAGATGAACTAGGAGGTGTGTCATGATATCAAAGAAGGAAGGAGGGAACATCAACTCAAAGCTGACAAGACATTGAACCACATCATTCTGTAGTTTCGCTAGATCCGTTGGATCGATTGCCTTCTGAGAAATTGCATTGAGGAATGCACATAGCTTCACGGTGGCTAGACGTACATTTGGCGGTAGAATTCCTCTTAATGCAACTGGAAGCAATTGAGTCATGAGCATGTGGTAGTCATGGGACTTTAAGTGTCCAAATTTCTTCTCTGGCACATTTATTATACCCTTTATATTCGAGGAGAATCCAGACGGTACCTTAATGCTATCTAGGCATTCAAACAAGCTGTCCTTCTCTTCTTTGCTAAGAGTGTAGCTGGCAGGACTTAAGTACTGGCGTCCATCTTCTGTCTTCTCTGGATGCAGGTTGTCTCATTTTTTCAAACACCGCAGGTCCTGTCGTGCTTCAATTGTGTCCTTAGGCTTCCCATACACGCCCATGAAGCCTAGTAGGTTCACACAAAGATTCTTCGTTAGGTGCATCACGTCGATCGTGCTGCGGACCTCTAGGACTTGCCAATAGGGTAGCTCCCAAAATATGGACTTCTTCTTCCACATGGGTGCGTGACCGTTGGTGTCCTTTGAAACAGGTTGGCTACCAGGTCCCTTTCCAAATATTACTTTCACATCATTGACCATATCGAGGACATCCTCACCAGTTCGGTTGCGAGTCTTGGTCTGGTGGTCTGCCTTACCTTTAAAATGCTTGCCTTTCTTTCTTACGGGGTGATTTGCAGGAAGAAATCATCGATGCCCAAGGTACATGACCTTGGGACACTTTTTCAAGAATATACCTTTCATGTCACCGAAACAGTGCGTGCATGCATTATCTTGTTTGATTGTCCTGAAAGATTACTTAGAGCTGGCCAATCATTGATTGTTACGAACAACAATGCTCACAGGTCAAAGTGCTCCTGCTTGTGCTCATCCCATATGCGTACACCTGGCTTGTTCCACAAAAGTAGAAGTTCTTCAACTAGTGGCCTCAGGTACACATCGATGTCGTTGCCAGGTTGCTTTGGGCCTTGGATGAGCACCGGCATCATAATAAACTTACGCTTCATGCATAACCAGGGAGGAAGGTTGTAGATACATAGAGTAATAGGCCAAGTGCTGTGACTACTGCTCTGCTCCCCAAAAGGATTCATACCATCCGTACTTAAAGCCAACCTTAAGTTTCTTGCGTCACTTGCAAACTCGGGGAATTCTCTATCGATTGCTCTCCACTGGGACCCATCAGCAGGGTGTCTCAACATATTGTCTACCTTACGGTCTTCTTTGTGCCATCGCAACAACTTTGCATGGTCTCTGTTTCTAAAAAGACATTTCAAGCGTGGTATTATAGGAGCATACCACATAACCTTGGCAGGGATTTTCTTCTTGGGACGTTCGCCCTCAACATCACCAGGGTCATCTCGCCTGATCTTATACCGCGACGTGTGACATATAGGGCATGCATCCAACTTCTCATACTCCATGCCATGGTAGAGGATGCAGTCATTAGGACATGCATGTATCTTCTGGATTTCTAATCCTAAAGGGCAGACTACCTGTTTTGCTTCGTACGTAGTGCTGGGCAATTCGTTATCCTTCGGAAGCATCTTCTTTTGGATTTTTAGTAACTCCGCGAATCCCTTGTCAGATACACCATTCTTTGCCTTCCATTGCAGTAATTCCAATGTGGTACCTAACTTTTTCTGTCCCACATCACAAGTTGGGTATAGCAATTTCTTGTGATCCTCTAGCATGCGGTCAAACTTGATCTTCTCCTTTCACTTTCGCATTCTCTTTGTGCGTCACGAATGGCCTGACCAAGATAGTCAGCGGGCTCCTCCTCTGCCCCTACCTCTTCTTCAGTGGGCTTCTCCTCTGCCCCCACCTCTTCTTCAGCGGGCTTCTCCTTTGCCCCCACCTCTTCTTCAGCTTCCCCCATTGCAGTATCATTGAAGGCACCATATTCAGCAAAAATGTCATCATCGCTCCATTGTTCTTCTTCACCTTCTTCCATTACAACTCTGGTTTCTCCATGCTTCGTCCAACAAATATAGTTTGGCATGAAACCCGACTTGAACAAGTGTGAATGAAGACTCCTTGAGCTAGCATCATGAAAATAGGTATAAACTAACCATAGTCATTAAATATGATAAAATAACTCACATTGCGATCCGGACACTTGTAGAAAATGCAACCCTTGTTGGGACCCTCCTTCTTCACTCGGTACTCCATCACAATCTTCGTCTCATCACAACTCTTGCCGCATGCAATGAGTGGGAGGCCCGGCCTAAGTTGCTTTGGAAACCCATGAGAGGCCGAGGACCCGGAAGCAGTTGCCATCTACTCTCTATACTCATTTTTTAATACACTATAAATTTCTCATTTTATAAACAAATAAAATTAAAAAAAAACTCTAAAATTCTCTATATCTCTAAACAATGAAGTGTGCTATGCATGCTACAAATGAACGGTGAATACTAGTTTTTAATAGCTACTTTAACCTTCCTTCATGTAAATATGCAAGCTTGAAGTGATTTTGAGCTCAAATTGCTTACAAATGAAAAAAACCACAATAAAGAACCATATATATATAGTGAACAAAATGAGGTAAGACAATGGTGAAACATGAGAGTATGAAGTTCGTAACCTTTAGAACCGAAGAATCGACGGAGGAATTGAAGAAATCGATGGAGGAATCGAAGAATGGATGGAGAAAGAGCAAGAACACTGCTTAAATTTGAACTGAAGCTCTCGGGCGGGCTCGGGGAGGAAGAAGACGGCCAGCAGGATTTATAGGGGGGACCTTTAGTCCCGGTTGGTGGATCCAACTTGGACTAAAGGTCACTTTCCAGTCCTGGGCCACGCCACTAGCCGGGACAAGAGCTTTACTCCTGGTTGGAGCCACCAACCGGGAGTGAAGGTCGACCTTTAGTCCTGGTTGGTGGCTCCAACTGGGACTAAAGGTCCCCTGCCACAATGGCCTGGCGCGGGAGCCGTTGGGCAGGGACCTTTAGTCCCGGTTGGAGCCACCAACCGGGACTAAAGGTCTCTCTAGTCCCGGGCGCAATATTTCCCGGGACTAGAGCCTGGTTTGGCCCTTGGATCAAAGGTCTGTTCTCTACTAGTGTTAGAAAAGAAAGCTGGAGATTGGGAAATTTCTGATTTAAACCAATGCTTGACAGTCTCACTGTCTGGAATGGAGAGAAATGATTCACTTCTGATCTCTGCATCTTATTTTTGGTCCAACACTTTGAATGCTTTCATTTTTTGTCATGGTCCAATGACCATTACTTTGGCCGACATCTACATGTTAACTGGCCTTAGATTAACTAGATCAATGCAACCTTATGATTTCTTAAGTGCTGGATCTAAGAAATTAGCCAAAATATCAGACTGTACAGGATAGACAAGTTACATTTTGAATCATATTGGGGATGGATCGACTATTGATGATAGAGAACATGTAGCTTTCTTGAACAGGATAGCCAAAATTCATCTTTTGTGGGTCATCCTGGGGTCCAACCTATAATCATAAATACTTGGCAGAACGTTTAGCAATAGGTAATGGAATCCCCCTTAGAAAATATCTGCTGGGATCTGCTTATCATCTGATGCACCAAGTAGCTGCCCAATTGCTAAAAAATGAACCAGTGCATACTATCAGTGGCCCTTGGTGGTTGATACAATTATGGCTGAATCTGTACATGCATAAGATTATAAGACCCAATCTCACGAATCTGAGCTTTCCTTCTTTCAACTTTGCTGAAGATTATAAAGGAAAAGAAGGAAGATCTCGATAGTGTATGAATTATGGTGAAGCTGCATCAGCCATAACAATTGTTGTTGATGTATGCCATCTTTTCAAGAAATTTTATAGAGGGTTTGATGCAAACATCTTGGCTTGGCTGCCTTATGATGAAGATGAAGAAATGAGCTAGTTCTGCCGGTTAAATTTCGGTTTGAATCAGGCTGTTCAGATGAAACAACTGCTGTAATTTTCAGTTGCATCATCAAACCCTGTGTGCTGCCTGCCGAATTTCACCATGATAGTGGCAAAATGGCTACTAGTGCTTTTCTCCTAGATAATCTCCCAACTTATGAATTCTATAACCCCTCTTTTGTGGCCTGTCAATTTGGCCTTGGTCAACTATCCCCTCGGCTATTCTTTAGGAATACTCAGAAGCCAAGAGAAGGCATCAGTGAAATAATGGAAGCTTCTAGAGTCTTTCAATTGGGGTCAGATCTTCCTTCTCTTTGTCTGCATGAATGGACAAGAGCCACCTTCTCTTCAAACCTGTTTGACTCCTGGTGGCAAGAATGGCACTCTCACCTCTTCTGCAACTCAATTCATACTAACTGTTTAGCCCTGGACGACGACTTTTCTTCTAATAGTGAGGTAACTCACCACTTTCCTTTTAGAAGGATTATCCAGTTCTCCTGTCAGTTCATCTAACAATTTTTTTGTAGGATACCAAATTTGATCCCCCAAGTGTGGACAGGAAATGGCATCCTATAGAATATTATCCACCAGGCCCAGCCTCAAGAATGGGATCAACTGCACCCACTCTAAAAAAGTTGATGAAAACCCCAGCTACCCCAGCAATACTCACATATCAGTCTTCAAAACGCAAGGCAACCCAAGGTGTAACTCAGAAAACCACCACTAGGAAGAGACTTTGCAAAACAAAATCATCAATTGTTCAGGTAAATTAACTTATCTTCTCTCTTAAGATGATATTCAACTTCTAATTCAATTCCTTTCTTACAGTCATTGACTATTGCATCTTAATCTGCTTTCGGTGCTGAACTGCTATCCTAGGCACTTAAATTAGCATCTACTAATCTCTCATCGGCTAATCCTCCTAAGGAGCCAATTACAATTGAAGCAACTGATTTCCCAGTTGAAGAGGACCCTGTTGACACTGATACTCAAACTATTGATTCTCTAGCTCGGCAAACAATCGATGGTAAGAAATTCATATGCTCATTTTATCCTTCTATAGCAATTATAAACTGAAAAACTTCTTGATGCATGCAGACACTAGCATCAAAAGCCTAGAGCCGATTCAACCGGATGTTGAAAAGGATGTTGACACATCATCGGTTGTTCCTTCTCCTTAGCCAGGATCTCTTTCAGAAAAGGTATTGTCTTTCCTCTCACCATCTATCTCATTGTAAACTCATTTGCTATTTCTAATAAGACTCCTTTTGTTCACATATAGGCACTTAACTCTTCAGCTTTGAGCTATTATTTCAACTTTGAGGAATATATAGATGAAAGCAAGATAAGCTCATCAGCCATTTCTTCTCAAGAAATCTTATCAGATGAGACCAAATATCGGCTAAAAGTCATGTTGCCAATGCTCAAAAGGAACATAGCCGATTTGATATAGGATGCAGATCCAATGAGAAGAATCTTCTTAGCCATTAAGCATGATATGCCCCCAAATCTTGTTGAAGCCTTGATACCTCTGTCCAACATCGAAGATCAAGCTCCCAAGGTGAAAAGGGCTCAAAGAACCTAACTGACCGTGAAGCTTTGATGGCTAAGAAGAACTCTAACAAGTAGGAAGCCAAAGAATTAGCACAATTGATCGACAATCTAAAGAATTCTTCTTTCAAAATTGAACTAGAACTGACTCAGCTGAGAATTAATCATGCTGAGCTCGAACAAGAAGTAGAAAGTGTGAAAGCCGCCATTGACCGTCATGAGTCTAACTTGACTCAAATCCCCAATGTCATCAAACAGAAGAAACAAGAGATGCTGACCAAGGTTATGGAAGGCAAAGCTATTCGCAGCAGTCTTGAGAGCATTCTCGGATCAGCCGAAGAAGACAAACAATAAATTGCAGAACTTGATGCTATTCAACTGAAAGCACTAAGAGTAATTCATGATGCTCTTAACTTCTAATTTATGTTCTATCATCTGTAATATATATTCTGTGTAAACCTGATGATAATTGTACTCTTCCTGTTGGTCTACTGTACTTCTTGGTTCGGCTATAATAGCCTATTTAAATTAGTCGACTCCTGATTCTGACTTTACTCTGACTTAACTGAATCTGAAAATGACCCTTATTGCAAAAACCCTTCAAATTCCTTCTCAGTCATCAACGCCTCATTCCCCTCGTTATTAGTGAAGTGATGCTTCCCCTTCCATTAATTGGGGTTGCTTTCACACGTTCCAAGATATCTACCATCTCGTCTTTGTGGCTATAAATACCAACCAAGGGCCTCGGCCTCAAAACATCTATATCTAAAATTGTTTCTCATTCTCTCGTGTCTTTCTACCTTCAAGAACCCTGTAGCGGTTTCTTCTTCTTCCCCTCTCAAAATCCAAACTAAAACCCATGGCTAGCGAAGACAACCGCGGCAAGCGCGTGGTAGGGGAGGTCCCAGAGGAGAACATGCCGATGAGCCAGTGCCTCCACCGTATGAGGTAAGATCAAACGTCTTCTATTCATGACAACAAATCGCCTTCTAACTTGTTTACAGGTTCATTCTAAATGACAGACTCCAACCTCTTCCTCCTAGGGTCAATGGGCCCTCCAATGATGTACCTGCCGTCGCCCCCACGTCAGACTCATCGTTGGACTCCTCCGACTCGTACACCGGTGACGATGCCCGATGCTTCCTCCGAGAGTGGAGGGCTACCAAGGACTGTTATTCTGAGACAACTTAGGAAAACGGTCAGCATGAGATCCGTCTCGAGGTCTCCTAGGCCACCCTCCAAGCCGTAGAGGAGGAAACCAACGCCGCTCGGGCGAGATTGGACAAGTCCGATGCCATGGTGGTGGGTAAGCCTAGTTCCAAGAAAACCCTCATTCTTATCTTCACTGCCCCTTTCTTGACAATCTTCTTTCCTCTTTGATTGCTAGCCCTGATGGTACAGTTGGAAAACCTTCAACTGGCGGTGAACGTAGCTACGGTAGCTATCAACGCTCAGGGCCCTCTGCTCATCAACTGCCTGCACGACATCCCAGCACGTGCTTAGGAGATTGCCCTCCACAGCATTCATCAAGGCGTAGCGGTGGCTCTAGCCACGATGCAAGTCCAGACCAGGCACGACCTCTGCACCATGGAGCCAGGCTTCCCAATGGCCGATGATCCCGACATGCACAAGGAGCTGATTGAGGACTTCGACGATGCTGCAGCGGCCATTGTGGATATCACACCAGCCGAAGATGTTGTGAACAAGGTGTTCGATTAGTTTGTACTAGGAGCAAACGATGAATGAATAAAGTTTATGCCTATTCCTTATGAATTCATCTCTAAAACTACCATAATATGAATCATGATTGTCCTTGTGTGTGTGTGTTTTCTCTATAGGCAATACCTATCGTATCGACTTTTACCCCTTCAGTTCAATTTTTTTTGAACTATAGGCAATACCCTCCTGGTACCGGCTATTAGAGTCGATGACTAAACAAATCAGCTATCAAGTATTAATCTAAACGCTAGGATAATAATTCTTTAGAAATTTTCTATTGATTGCTCTATCAAACTCCTCTTCTCCTTTTAGTGTTTCCAAAATATAAGCATTGCCAGGCGCACAACATTTAATCCGATAAGGACCTTCCCAATTAGACAACCATTTGCCAAACCAGCTGTCTTTAGACCCAATCGGCAATCTTACTTTCCAAACTAACTAACCTTCACAAAACTGTTTGTTCTTGACCTTTTTATTATAATGCCTTGCAACCCTAAATTTATTGGCCTCAATATTTTCAAGAGCGCGCAGCCGATGATGACTTAAGTCCTCCAAATCATCCATCATAAGGTTTTTATAGACTTCGGCTATCAAATCATTTTGCAATGTAACACGTCTTGATCCAGTCTGAATCTCCCAAGGAAGAACTACATTATGCCCATATACTAACGCATAAGGTGATGATTTAATCGATCCATGGCAAGCCATCCTATATGCCCACAATGCTTCATTAAGTGTCAGGTACCACTTCCTAGGTTGCTCTTCAATTTTCTTCTTAATCAACTTAATCAAAATTTGATTGGATGCCTCTGCCTGGCCATTAGCTTGAGCATAATAAGGAGAAGAATTTAGTAATTTAATTCCCATACTGGTAGCAAAATCTCTGAATTCTTCTAATGTGAACATTGTCCCTTGATTAGTAGTAATGGTTTGAGGAATCCCAAAACGATAAACAATATGCTTCCTGACAAAATCAACCATATTCTTTGAAGTTATTGTTTTCAAAGAAATCGCCTCAACCCGCTTGGTAAAATAATATGTTGCTACCAATATAAACTTGTGCCCTCTACTTGAAGGTGGAAAAATCTGGCCAATTAAATCAATTCCCCAGCCTCGGAATGGTCATAGCTTAATTATTGGGTTCATAGCTGATGCAGGCAATTTCTGAACATTACTAAAACGCTGACAATCCTAACACCCCTTATAATATTTAAAACAATCTTCTAATATTGTTGGTCAGAAACATCCAGACCTGTGAATAACCCATTTCATTTTATAAGCCGATTGATGAGCTCCGTATATTCCTTCATGTACTTCTCCCATCAATACTCTTGCTTCTTCTTGACTTAAACATTTAAGCAAAACTCCATCGACTATTTTATAATACAACTGATCATCTAACAAAACATACTTAGTCGATTTATATCTCAATTTTCTGGTAACCTTCTGTGATGGATTCTTGAGGTAATCAGCTATTTCAACTATCCAATCATTAGCCAAGGTCTCACTACTTAAGATTTCTTGGAACACTCGATAGACTGACGCATTCTGAGCTAACCGATTAGCCTCTTGATTCTATGCTCTTGGAATATACTGAAGAGAAGTAAGGGGAAACTCCTCAAGTAACTTTTGACATTCATCATGGTATCCCTTCAGAATATCATCTTTACATTCATACAGGTCGATCAACTGATTAATAACTAGCTATGAATCTCCAAATATTTTAATTGACTCGGCCTTTACCTCCAGAAGAAGTTGAAGTCACTTAAGAATAGCTTCATATTCTGCTTGATTATTGATGGTCATTGGTTTGGTTTGAAAGGATAACTCAAAACTTGCCCCCCAAGGTGAAATAATAACAATACCAATGCCCCCACCTTGCTTTCACGATGATCCTTCAAAGAACAATGTCCAAGGCATAGGTTCCACATAGCCGATGCTTGGTTTATGTTGTTGAGTAATAAAATCGGCATCACTTGCCCTTTGACTGCTTTAGCTGATTCATAACTCAAGTCAAATTCTGATAATGCAAGAATCTACTTTCCCATTCTCCCATGTAATATCGGCATAGACAACATGTGTTTGATCACATCGGCTTTAGACACAACTATACACTCAGCCGATAATAAATAATGTCATAATTTAGTGCAGGAGAAATATAAGCATAAGCATAACTTTTTAATAGGAGAATATCTTGTTTCTGGATCCAAAAGTCTTCTAATTAAATAGAAAACAACATGTTCCTTACCTTCAAACTCTTGCATCAAGGCCGATCCAATCGTTTGGCTATCGGCCAACACGTACAACTTAAAAGGCTTAACTTGCTGAGGAGGAACCAACACAGGTGGAGATTTCATATACTCTTTTATCTCCTCAAATGCTTTTTATTGTACGTCACCCCATTTAAATTCTTGATCATTTTCAACTTCAACAAAGGAGAAAACGACAGAATCCTTTCTGACATATTTGAAAGAAACCTTCTGATAAAATTAATCTTACCAAGTAGAGATTGTAATTCTGTTTTATTAGTTGGAGGTACTGCCTCATCAATTGCTTTCATACTTTTCTAACAAATCTCAATTCCTCTCTCGTGGACCATAAAACCCAAAAATTGTCTAGCTAACACTCTAAAGGCACACTTATTAGGATTCATCTTTAAAACATGTTTTCTTGTGCACTCTAAAGTCCCCCGCAGATCAGCCAGATGTTCTTTGTACCCTTTGGATTTCACCACCATGTCATCAATATAGATTTCAACAATCCTGCCGATCAACTTATGAAAAATATAATTCATTGCCCTCTAATAAGTTGCACCAGCATTCTTGAATCCAAAAGTCATCACAACCCATTCAAATAAGCCGATTGCGCCGGGGCACCTAAAGGCTATTTTTGCTATGTCTTATTCAGCCATAAAAATTTGATTATAACCTACATTACCATCCATAAAACTAATTACCTTGTGCCCAGCTACTGCATCTACTAACATATTGACTATTGGCATCGGATAACCATCCATCGGTGTAGCCTTATTCAAATTGTAGGATCACTGGAATGCCTAGAGGAGGGTGAATAGGCCTGTAAAAATTCAACTTAAACCGAAGTTAAATTCACCCGCGACACTGCCGCTCTGTGAGCGCGGCACTACAGCACCTGCAAGAGAGATTAGTTCATAGATCAAAATCTACCCAACGAAATTTAGATTGGGTAAATTTCTTAACTTCCTGCAGAGTAGTAGATCACAGATCGACAGCTGAAAGTGGTGGGAACACCACACACAAGTAGATCAGCCTTAAACTCTAGAGATCACCTCAACAACAAGAACACAAGTGTAGCAACATAAGTACAAGATGACACAAGGATTTATCCCGTGGTTTAGCTCACCACCAAGGCTTGCCTATGTCCACGTTGTTGAGGTATACCACTAAGGCTTAGGGATTTGCAATCCTACCTCATTCTCAAGTTAAGAGAGTGAACTCTTGAGATGAGGGGTGATTTTAATCGCTGCAAGAGGTGGTTATAAACCTCCCAGTGCTGCCACAAACTTGGCTTGCTCACCGGGCGATGCTCTAGCTAGCTAGGAGCCAAGCTCCAAGAGTAACAAACACAACTACTGGCTAAGACGTGAACCAAGTGCTCTTTAGAGTTTAGGAATCAATGGAGCTGCTCTCTATTCAAGTTTTGGACCCTTTTCCCTCAAGGATTGATGGGGAAATCAATGGATTTGCTTAGGGGCCTGAGGTCAACAATGGAGTGAGAGAGAGAGAGAGCCTGCTCTATTTTGGCGTGTTGAAGTGAGGAAGAAGAGAGCCGGTTGGTTACCGTTGGAAAGGAAGGGGAAAGGTATATATACCCCTAGCCCCCAACGGTCACTTTAAATCGCAGATAGTCGTTGGCTAGGAAAGGGAAAGGTATATATACCCCCAGCCCTAACGGACACTGCACCCAAGAGGTCGGGCGAGATAAAGACGCGACCAAAGGGTCGGGCGAGCCGAAGCCCATGACCTTGGGGTCAGGTAAGACAGAGCCCGCGACCAAAGGGTCGGGTGATCCGGTACCCGTGACCATGGGGTCGGGTGAGATGGAGCCCACGACCAACGGGTCGGGTGATCCGGAGCCCGCAACCTTGGGGTCGAACGGGATGGAGCCCACAACCAAAGGGTTGGACGAGCCGGAGCCTGTGACCTTAGGGTTAGGCGAGACGGAGCCCACGACCAAAGGGTCGGGCGAGCCAGAGCCCGCGCCCAAGCGGTCGGGCGAGCCGGAGCTCGCACCCAAGGGGTCGGGCAAGTTAGAGCTCGCACCATGCAAGACAGCAAGGGTAATAGTGAAGTGCAGATTGTCTTGGATGTGAATCTAAGGATGCTTGTGGTTGTTTGAGCACTTTATAGCACATATTAGCTTAAGCATTGTGCCCTCCTTTATAGTACGGCTTTTCCTATACTCAAATTCAATATATAAAAGAATTGAAACCTCCTTTGAGTTTGAAGCCATCTACATTTGTAATTGGGGACTCCTCTGTTCCGTGTAGCATCCTCAAATATAAATTCCCTACTTGTCATCTTGATAAATCTCATTAGTTCTCTAATTGCATTGTCATTATCACCAAAACCCATAATTAAGGCTTGATTGCACTTTCAATCTCTCCCTTTTTGGTGATTGATGACAACCCAATTAGAGCTTACAAAAGATATGAAATAAATACTGAGACTTTCGAGCCATGGGTGTAGAGCCTCCCCATAAGTATGTGAATAGAGAATTGAATTCTCAAATTAGCATAAGAAGCCAAGATTCACATTTTAGTGAAAGTGATGGGGCTCCCCTACATCCATGCTCCTATGGGGTGCTGCACACTATGTCAAGAAAATATATACATGATGCGTATCACAGTTTATGCACACATGTGTTTGTTGCTATAGCTGAGTGCGGCACTACTGCACCTGATTGTTCGAGCAAGACAGAGTCAAGCACCACACAGCTAGCTCAGATAAAAAAATATGCAACCTAGCACAATAAGATGACTTCTAATCCACACAAACGATACATGTCCATATCTGATACACAAAGAGTCAAATAGTAGCATTATTTCATAATTTAGAGTTTTGAGCGACTCTCAAACTTTCCACCTAGCGAAGACTAACACTCATCGAATAGGACATGAAGCGTAGCTGCTGACCATGGCGTTGAAAAGTTAAAAATTGTTGACCCTTCTAATTTTCTCCCCTTTGGCATAAAGCACCAAAAAGAGAAGAATAGAAGAAAGATCAACACCTACTCATCATCTCCCTAGATGTCCGTCCAATCAATATCATCACCTCCTATAGTAGTCCTAGCACTACCATCACCATCATCGTCGTCGGAGTCAATACGTGCATGGCCCTGATGGTGAGTAGTGGCAGTGTAGCGAGTGGAATGAGTGGAACGCCTCGGCTCCTATCTCTGACGATATCCCTCCAAGGTCTCATCCCAATATGCTGCTCATCCTTGCTGCTCCTCATCATCTGAATCTATGTCGGAGAGACTCAGAAGGTCATACTATGGAGGAGGTGGAATAGGAGGAAGTGGTGGAAGGTCCTGTCCATGCTGCTAACGCTACTCAAGCTGTGTCTCATACGCTCTGTCAGCTGCATAGGTGCACTTGCTAAAGATTGCCTTCAACCACTTGCCAAACTTCTTCATCTTTCCTCCTCTATGAGACCTAGAGCGGGAAGACTCAGGGATATCTACATGAGCATGAGAGCTCCCCGCTCCCTGAGTAGCTATAGCTGACTAGGTCTTCTCAATTTTGTAGACGGTGTGCATCTCATCCTTCGGAAAATAAAATCCAGTGACCCTCTCAATCATAAACATGAGGTAAGGGGAATAGGGCAGATCCCTCCTCCCATCCTCCACTGCAAATCTTAACTTAGTCCACATGAATCTAGGGACATTGAACATGTCCCCACCTAGAGCAAATCTAGCCAACACATTTCTCACATAGCCATTAATATCTGAGGCTGCTCCATCCTTTGGGTTGATGGTGTTCCTGATGAGGTTGTTGAGGATGTAATAGAAGCTGTGTAGACCACTCCTCTTGCCATCCGCAATCCTTCTATCTCTCCACATGTAACTGATGTCACGGATCTCAGCTCGAGGCTCATCATGAATGTAAGTGTAACCTCTGTGCTCCTCCTCAAAGCCAAGAATCCAATTGAAAGTGACAAAGTCGACTCGGTAGTACCAACCATCAATCATCTAGTGAATCTCATCAGAGGTCAGGTCATAGAAGTATGTGGCATGAAACTATGCAAGGACCTCCTCATTCTAGTTATACTAGAAACCCATGATGTCTGAAAGCTGAAACCTATCACAAATCTTGATTACCTTGTCAAACTTAGGCTCCTCCTTCTCCTGCATCACATCCCAATCAATGTATTGCATCTTGATGATCTTGGTTTTCTTGGATGCTAGAATGGCAGTGGCATAAAAGTTAGAATGAAACTAATTCTAGAATCTATAATCAATGCCCAAATCCTTGCGCACTGCATAGGGATTAATCCCTCTTGCCTCTTTCACCAGCTTCCAACTCTTGGAATAGTTGACAACTACATGCTGGCGGGAGTCATCTGGAGGTCTCATGATGATCTCACTCTCAAAATCTCTCATGTATCTGCCATCAAGCTTTGAGAGATGTTGTGGGGTGTCAGGAATGACATCAGTGGTACAACCTATCATCTCTAGCCTCTCCTAATCTTCAATGTATTGCTCACGCCTCCCCCTATCACCAAGTCCCCTTGGAACTGCACTACTACCTGCTGCTGTTGACCTCCATCGACCACGGCGAGGTGGATCCTTGTCTCTTTGCTTATTCATCTTCCTTTTCCCCCTTCGGTCATAATCTCCATGCTCCATCTTCTTAAATGAGGAATGGAGAGGAGAGGAAAGAAACTGCTCGGGCCAGGGGCAGTAGCAGCCGTCAACGATGTTGAGAGAGGGCTGTCAGCTGTCGTGGCACTGCCAGAGATCGGCAACGCGCGGCCAAGCAACGGCGATGGCGCGGGCGCGAGAGGAGAGAGAGGCACGGGCGTCAGCGTTGGGGGGAAGAGAGAGGGGAAAAAGTTACTGTGGACCTGAGGATAAGATGAAGAATAAATGGGCCCTACAGTAAAACCGTTTGGGCCGAATCTCAACTGAGATTCAAAGTGCGGCACTGCTGATGAGGACATGACACCCATGCATATGACCATGTTTGGTGCATGGTATGGAGGGGTAGGAAGCCAGCAAGGGTGTCCAAGTCAAGAAGGAGGCCCGAGGCTAATTCGGTTCGAGTCCCCAAGGTGGAGGCCCAAAGCAACTCAAGTTCGAGTCTGTCTCGGCCTCCAGGACCAGTCTACATTAAACTGGTCACTCAGGACGCATCCGGACTCCGTTTTCGACGCTCCACATATGGTTGGAAATCTAATTTGATAAGGAAGCCAATGCAAGTGGTCTCACATCAAAAGCCCTTCGGAATCAATGGGAATCGTCAAAACAAGTCAGCATCTAGAATCTGCCAGGGTGCTACGACACCGTCTTTTGGTCCGTTGGACCGTGTATCGTGTTTGGCCCCATTAGGGGGCGCGTCCAGGGGGGTGACGCCCAAGACTCTATAAATAGCAGTCGTCGCTCTCCTTAGGGTTTGGGTTTTGTTTAGTTCTTGATTTCCTTGTGAAACAGAAATCGTTTTGCTGCAACTGTGCCGCCAAGGCTGCTTGCTGTGAACCAGGGCCCCAGTTCTTGATCTTGTTCGCCTATGGTGATTAGTCCTTTCGAATAAAGACTTGAACTCCTTTCTCATTATCATAAGCCTCATATTTATTTGCAATTTCAGATTGCGTTCATCCCATTCTTGCTTGTGTTCTCGATTCGCTTGCAGGAAAGCCTTCTCGGCGAGGTCAATCACATTCGCATGGTTGATAACCAACGGAGCAGTGGTGTAACGGTTGTGGGGGTCCGAATCAATCTTGGTTCAAAGCCTAGATCATGAACGTCGAGTCTCCACCAATCGACGCTATCATACCTTTCGGAAGATCAGGCCTTGTCTACATCAAGTGGTATCAGAGACCTTGTTGCCCGTTAGGTATAACTTTGTTTTCCCCTTTAGATTGTTACTGTTTTTGCATTACCTATAGTCCACAAAAAGCCAAAAAAAATATGCACCACCACATATTCCCTGTCCTATGGCCTTGTTGTGCCTTTGCAATTTTTTTAATTTTAGTTTGCTTTATTGAACTATCGTCCCTCACCGCGTCTTAGTGTTTGTTGTGCTCTGATCTTGTTCTTGGTCTAGTGTCAAGTCTTGTCTTCTAGTGTAGTGATAGTTTGTTCCTTTTTGCCAAATCTTGCATCTCTGTTGGTTGTTACGTTAGCAAATTGAGGGAAAAGAATAAGTCAAGTTGAGAGAGACATATAGTACAAATCTTTATCCTGATCCTTATTTCCACGTTTAAAAAGGATATCTCATCTGATCTCCACGGTTGCAGCTGGTGGATTATTCTTGTGCAAAGTTAGAAAGAAATGAAAGCATTAATTGGCAGTTATAGCCTCCTTTGGAAATAATATGCACACAAGATTTTCTACTGTTGGTTAGTTGTGATCCTTGTTGGGCATCTCTTTGGTTTTTTTCTTGCGCTAATCCAAAAGGAAAGTTCCTATCAGGGTGTCCATGCCTAGGCAGTCCTACTGCTGATATTGCTTTGCTGGCCAAGAGTTTAGATCACGCTACAGTGCAGTTTCTTGATATTTTTATTTACAATTATTTTTGCAGCACTTTTCTGAGTAAAAAAAGAGTTAAAGGCAAAGAGGTGCAAAAACCAAAATAAGGGAAAAAAAGCCGCACCTAAAAAAAGAGAAAAAATAAAGAAGGAAAGAAAAAGAAAGTAAAAAAAAGTTCAGAAGTGCTTGCATCCTTTTGAGTCCTTGTGCTGAGTTGTATTGTATTGCTTGCTTGAACTAGGTCTAGGACGAGTTTAGGCCAGTGACATAGACTAGCTTAGGACTACTTTTCAATCTTGCAATTTCTGAATTAAATTATTGCTATTCCTTGCTACTATATTGTGTCTGTCCAAGCTCCACCTTCTTCTAATCAAGTACAGGTTCGCCTTGCAACTGTTACACTCAAGCTACAATGGTGTCACAGTCACCGACCGATTGCACCGCCTGTTGCTTTGGTAAGAACACTTGTAAGACCGTGGTAAGACGCTTGAGAGTTGAGTGCCTTGTTTTTCCTTGTCCACAACCTAAGTAGTTGATAGGGATAATACTTTTGTGTTGTCTTTTGCTGTCTTCTAACAATGACAGGTTGTTCGTATCCACCGACTTATGATGGTATAGGTGCTGATGAGTACATGGAGTGGAAAATTGCCATAGATAACATATTTGCTACTCGCTTTATGTGTCCAAGGAGGAAGGTAAAAAATGCAGCTAGTGTTTTGCGATATTCTGCTTTATCTTGGTGGGAGTCTTTAGATCCTTCTAATAAACCTCAAACTTGGAATGATATGAACCACAAACTTGGAATGGTATGAAACTCCTTATACGAGAAACCTTTGTTAATCCACCTCCTATTTTGACCTCATATGCTGAGGTGCACCATTTAGAGGAAGAGTCTGTTGTTATTCCTCTTGCTATGACTAACCTTCTACAGGATAATGTACATAAGCGAGAGGATGACATGGAAGAAAATGAGGAGCTCACAACCTCATATGTAAATTCAGAACCATCACTTCACAATGCACCTATTACTCTTGCTAAGAACATAGGTAATGCCCATGGTGCTACACTCACGGAACATGAGAATTGTTTTAATGTACTAAATTTTTCCACAAACCATGCTATCATAGAGCAATTGTTAGTGGAACCCTCTCTTGATTTATCTTTGTCCCATGATAATTTGCTTGATGTTCCCTGTGATAAAGATGAATTGGTTGATGATGCTTCAGTTTTACATGTTTTGGAACCAATCACTTGTGCTGAAAATAAACATGTTATTCATATTGCTACTAAAACTGATGAGTTCAAACTGTTGTCTTCTTTACATACTTTGGGTTACATTGAATTTGATGTTTTGTGTAACATAGATTGTTTGGAGGAGAGCCTTTTTAAATATGCTGATTTGCCTTGGTTTTCTAAACACACATATCATGTTATTGGCAAATATAACAACAAGGGATAATATATGATACATCGAGTATACATTCATACTAATATGAATTTTCCTTTTGTTGTACAAGATTATGATCGTTTAGAGGGAAGCCATAATAATACAAACATTTTCTCATGTTCCTCAAAGAAACAAGTTCACTTCCAAGAAGGGGAGCATTGTTGGTTGCTACCTATGTCTGCTAGACCATTTATTCCTGCATTGTCTTTAGTTAGTTCTAATCTTTTGCTCATTTGATCCATAACCAAGAAGAAAACCTTCATCAACTTTAGGTGCAAACTTAGAGGTTTTGGGTTTCTTATTAAGTATGAAGCACTTGCACCCAAACACTCTAAAGTAGGACACCTTTGGTTTCTTACCTGTTAGAAGCTCATATGAAGTTTTCTTAAACTTCTTGTGTAGGTAGAGGTGATTGATGGCATGGCAAGCGGTGTTGACGACTTCTTGTACTCATCTAGCATTGTCCTTGCCATGACAATTAGTGTACGATTCTTCCTCTCCACTACACCATTTTGTTGAGGGGTGTATGGAGTTGAGAACTCATGCTTGATGCCTTCTTCATCAAGAAACTCCTCAACTTGGGTGTTCTTGAATTCGGTCTCATTGTCGCTTCTGATTTTATTGATGGGGAGACTGAACTCCTTTTGAGCTCTTCTAACAAAAGTCTTCACTTTGTCTCTAACTTGACACTTATCAAACAAGAAAAATACCCAAGTGAAATGGGAATAATCATCAATAATAACAAGACCATATTTGTTACCCCTGATATTTAGGTAGGCGACCGGTCCAAAGAGATCCATGTGTATGAGCTCCAATGGTTGCGTCGTGGTCATGATGCTCTTTGGTGGGTGAGGTACGCCAACTTGCTTTCTGGCTTAACAAGCACTACATATCCTATCTTTCTCAAAGTGAACATTTGTTAGCCCAAGGATGTGTTCGTCCTTTTGAAGTTTGGCCAAGTTCCTCATCCCAACATGGGCTAGTCGGTGATGCCAAAGCCACCCCATGCTAGATTTTACCATTAAACAAGTCTCAAGATTAGCTTTACTTTTGTTGAAATCAACTAGGTAAAGCTTGTTCTTTAAATGACCCATAAAGATAATAGAGGAATTCTCCCTTCTAAAGACTTCTAGACCCTTATCCATAAAGAGACAATTGAAGTCCATCTCGCATAATTGAGAGACAGACAATAAATTATAACCTAACGAATCAACATGTAAGACATTTGTAATTGAATGCTCAAGGGTTATAGCAACTTTACAGAGACCAATCGCATCCCCCTTAGAGTTGTCTCCAAAGAGAATATTTTCATTTGAGTCCATCTTCAGGGTATATGATGATAACATACTCTTTTCTCTGGTCATATAATTTGTACATCCACTATCAAGCACCCAACTTGATCCACCGGAGGAGTATGCCTATGAAATAGATTTAATTGCTTGATTTAGGTCCCCAATTTGACTTGGGGCCTTGCATGTTAGTCACAAGAAATTTAGGAACCCAAATAGAAGTATTCCTATATGTGTTGGCTTCCTTTCCAACATATTTGGCAACCACTTTTCCACTGTTGTTGTTCCTTAAAACAAAACACGAAGTCAAGCTTTGTCGAGGTGGTTGAAACTTTGGTTGGTATGCATACTTGTTCATAGTGCCCCACACTGATTCCTTTGGCTTCTGCTGAACCTATTTCTGCTGGAACACCTTCTTCTTGGGCTTAGTTTGATCAGGAGTAGAATTGGTAGCCTTCCCCTTTTTGCGGGCAGCGGCACAACCAACCTTCACTACAGCACTGCCGCAGTCTATGCAGGCTGATCTGTAACAACTCTTTCCTTCCTCTCAAACTTGACACACTCATAGCCATTTATGATCTTTCTTTCATTTGTCTTGGCTCCTGCAGTGTGCCCAAGCCCATGCTTGATTGAGGGGTGTCTCCCTTGCTTGAATTGAGGCACTTTTGAATTATTTGCCTTCTTGTCACTTACTTGAGCCTTACCACTCAAGCAGCCCTTGCCAATGATCTCATTGAGTCTAGCAATTTCTTTTCTCATTACCACCATGTTTGCAAGGTTAGTGGAATAAGCAATTAAATTAATATTATAACATTTTCCACACCCTTGACTAGTGGAGGTAGTAGAGGCATCCTTTGCCTTAGAGGGATGTGAGTTGTTATCCCAAAGAATATTATATTGCAGCTCAAGTTCTTTGTGCTTTTCATCTAAGTCACAATACTTTTTCTTGAGAGCAATATTTTCTTTCTTTGTGATAGCATGGTCTCCTTGTTCTTTGGTCAAGGCCTTGCACAAGGATTCCACCTCACTTCTCTCTAATGCAAGAGCTTCCTTGCGAGCAATGTAGAGATCCTCTTGTTGGATAAGAGTTTCCTCTCTAGATTCTAGCTCGGCTTGGACACTCTCTAGATCCTCTATTATCTTAGTGATGAATAATTTAGTCTTTCCATCTAAAATTTTAGTTATCATGTTTATTTCTTCATCACTAGATTCATCATCACTAGAGCTATCACTAATATCACTACTAGAGATATCACTTGGAGGTGGAGGTGGAGGAGCTTTGGCCTTGGATTTAGATTTTTCCTTCTCACCCTTTGCCATAAGACAAATGTGAGGGGAGTAGTACTCATCATCGAACATGTTGGTGAAGAGTCTTAGTGAAGAAGATGGCTCATGGATAGCAATGGTTGCAACTTTCTCATCTTCTTCACTTGAGCTTTCAATAGATGAATCCCATTCATGCCCAATGTGAGCTTCTCCCATGTTTTTCTTGCTCTTTCTACGATTGGCCTTCTCCTATTTCTTGTCCTACTTGTATTTGTTGTCGTTGATCTCATATGGACACTTGGCAATGAAGTGATCGATGCTTTCACAATTATAGCATGTCCTCTTTTTCTTGTTTGGGAAGCTTCTCTTCACTACCTTGTAGCCTTGCTTCTTTAGCCCCTTGTGATACCTCCTCATAAAGAGAGCAACATCATCCACTTTCTCGTATTGGTCATCATCATGTTCACTCTCACTAGAGGATGAGGTGGTCTCTACTCTTTTTTGAACTTGCTTGATTGCTTTGGACTTGCTAATTGAAGCTTGCTTGTTGGTCTTGGACTTGCTTGTAGAGCCTTGATTGCTTGATTTGTTGGCCTTGAGAGCTACATCCTTGTTGATCTTGATGCCTTCTGGCTTTGCTTGCAATTCTCTAAGCTTCTTCCTCTCATTTGCTTCTTCTCTTTGCATGTCAAAGGTCAAGATCCTCCCAAGTATATCATTTGGTGTGAAGTACTCAAACTTCTTCTTGTCTCTAATTAGAGTTACTATGGTCTCATTTCTTGGTGAATAAGCTTCCAACATAATTTTGACAACTTTGTGATCATCTAGCTCATCACAACCATAGCCTCTAATCTTGCCCACCATGGTCATCAACCTATCAAACATCTCTTGTGGCCCTTCTCCATCCAAGATAACAAATCGGTTGAGCTTGGACATCAACAAATAAATTCTTGCCTTTCTCACTTTGTCAACTGCTTCATGTGCAAGATGCAAAGTATCCCAAATTTGCTTAGCAACATCCACACCAATCACTCTATTGTACTCATCACCATCCAAGGCACTGAGTAGCACACTAGTGGCTTGACCGTTGAGGTGGATGATTCTCATTTCTTCCATGGTTGGATTCTTGGAATCAACCGGTGGCTCAAATCCATTGCAAACAACCTCTCATCAAGTGCTTCCACTTGGCAAAGTTAGTCCCATAGAAATGAGGTAACTTGCCTGCGGGCACATTGATGAAAGACTTGCGATCATGGTTAGTCATAGACATAGAAGAATAGTTAAAGGATACGGCAGCATATTTGTTATCGTCATTCTTCTTGTGCTTTCCTTTTTTGTCCTTCTTGCTATGCACTTGGTAGGACTCATCACCATCACCATCTTCGGAGCTGCTAGATAGCTCACTTGAAGATGAATTGGAGGCTTTTGCTTCTTGTTCCTTCTTCTTTCTTGCTTCTCTTCTTTTTTTCAAGCTTCTCTCTTAAGTCTTCTTTCTTCTTTTCTTGCTTTCTTCTCTTATAACCGTTGCTGCTCCTTCTTCTTCTCTCTTGCTTCTCTTTTCTCTTTTCTAGCTACCTTTCTTCTTCTTCTTTCTTCTTCATTTTGAGCTTCTTGGACATCAGTTGCCTCTAGCTATGGGAGCGTGGAGTTGCTCGCTGTAGAGGCGCTAAGCTCACTGTTGTCGGTGTCATGCAACCCAATGTCCTCCGGATGGACATTGATGGGCTTCACAACACCGGATCCTCCCTCGGGCTCTATACCTCATGCAGCGAAGCGCACATGAGGTAACCTGGCTCTGATACCACTTGTAGGATCACTGGAATGCCTATAGGGGAGGTGAATAGGCCGATAAAACTTCAACTTAAACCAAAGTCAAATTCACCCGCGGCACTGCCACTCTGTGAGCGCAGCACTGCCGCACCTGCAAGAGAGATTAGTTCATAGTTCAAAATCTACCCAACAAAATTTAGATTGGGTAAATTTCTTAACTTCCTGCAGAGTAGTAGATCACAGATCGATAGCTAAAAGTGGTGGGAACACCACACACAAGTAGATCGGCCTCAAACTCTAGAGATCACCTCAACAACAACAAGAACACAAGTGTAGCAACACAAGCACAAGATGACACAAGGATTTATCCTGTGGTTTAGCTCGCCACCAAGGCTTGCCTATGTCCATGTTGTTGAGGTATACCACTAAGGCTTAGGGATTTGCAACTCTACCTCATTCTCAAGTCAAGAGAGTGAACTCTTGAGATGAGGGGTGATTTTAATCGCTGCAAGAGGTGGTTACAAACCTCCTGATGCTGCCACAAACTTGGCACGGGCGACGCTCTAGCCGGCTAGGAGCCAAGCTCCAAGAGTAACAAACACAACCGCAAGCTAAGACGTGAACCAAGTGCTCTTTAGAGTTTAGGAATCAATGGAGCTGCTCTCTATTTGAGTTTTGGACCCTTTTCCCTCAAGGATTGATGGGAAAATCAATGGATTTGCTTGGGGGCTTGAGGTCAACAATGGAGTGAGAGAGAGAGAGCTCCTGCTCTATTTTGGCGTGCTAAAGTAAGGAACAAGAGAGCCGGTTGGTTACCATTAGAAAGAAAGGGAAATGTATATATACCCCCTAGCCCCAACGGTCACTTCAAATCGTAGATAGCCATTGGTGAGGAAAGAGAAAGGTATATATACCCCCAGCCCTCAATGGACACTACACCCAATAGGTCGGGTGAGATGAGGACGTGATCAAAGGGTCGAGCGAGCCGGTGCTAGCGACCTTGGGGTCGGGCGAGACGGAGCCCGCGACCAAAGGGTCAGGCGATCCGGAGCCCGCGACCTTGGGGTCAGGCGAGACAGAGCCCGCGACCAAAGGGTCGAGCGAGATGGAGCCCGCGACCTTGGTGTCGGGCGAGACGGAGCCCGCGACCAAAGGGTCGGGTGAGGCAGAGCCTACGACCTTAGGGTCGGGTGAGTCGGAGCCACGACCAAAGGGTCGGGTGATCTAGAGCCTGCGTCCAAGGGGTGGGGCGAGCCGGAGCTCGCACCCAAGGGGTCGGGCGAGTCGGAGCTCGCACCATCCAAGACAAGGGTAATAGTGAAGTGTAGACTGTCTTAACTATAAATCTGAAGATGCTTGTGGTTGTTTGAGCACTTGGTAGCACATATTAGCTCAAGCATTGTGCCCCCCTTTATAGTATGGCTTTTCCTATACTCAAATGCAATATATAAAAGAATAAACCTCCTTTGAGTTTGAAGCCATCTACATTTGTAATTGGGGACTCCTCCGTTCCATGTAGCATCCTCGAATATAAATTCCCTGCTTGTCATCTTGATAAATCTCATTAGTTCTCTAATTGCGTTGTTATTATCACCAAAACCCACAATTAAGGCTTGATTGCACTTTCACAAATCTCTAAAATCAATACAGACTCTCAACTTCCTATTTTTCTTATACACAGGAACTACACTCGATATCCACTCTGCATATCGGCAAAGTCGGATAAATTTTGCTTCTAGTAGTCTTTCAGTCTCCTTAATATCATCAAGAACATTTGGATTAAATCTCCTTGGAGCTTGTTTAAATGGCTGATATCCAGGTTTAACAATCTTTAAATTCCTTTAACAAATCTATCAATTTTTGTTTATACTTAGGATCCAATTTAGCACTTACATACGTCGGCCTAGGCCTATCTCCAGGACCAATATCTATTTCTTCTAACTCATCGGCCGACGTAAAGCCATGTCCTAGTTTACCATCTGTACCATATATTGGATTATCCATTAAAACAAACTTTCAGAGCCGACTGCTCAGATCGGCTATTGGCCTTCATCATTGATTCTAATGAAGCCTCCTTCCCATCGCTTGCTAGAAACACACTCAAAATCTTCTAATTCCCAATACATTGGATCAGCTGTTGCTATACTCATAGAATCATCAGCATGAACTAGCTCAACATTGTCTCCATGCCACTGAATCAAGCATTGATGCATAGTCGATGGTACACAACAATTGGCATGAATCCAATCATGACCAAGGAGTAAACTATATGAACCCTTTCCATCAATGACAAAGAATGTAGCGAGCAAAGTCTTGCTTTCAATTGTCAATTCATCATTTATTGCCCCCCTAGTCTTGGACGCATTACCCCCAAAATCTTTAAGCATCATGTTAGTCTCAATCAGATCTTCTGGTCCTTTACCAAGCTTGCAAAAAGTAGTATAAGGCATCAGATTAACAGAAGCACCTCCATCAACCAATATTTTACTCATTGGCTTCCCATCGACAAAACCTTTCACATATAAAGCCTTCAAATATCGATGCTTAATTGGTTTATCAAATATAGCTTGTTGTATCAATGTCAATTGGGCTGCCATCTCTTCATACTCTGATTCATCAAAATCCGAATAGACTTCTTGATCTGTTGGAGCTTTAAATTCATATGGTAAAAGAAAAGCCATTTGAATATTAGCTAATGGCTGACCTTATCAGTTGTTTGTTTAGCATGCCATACTTACGGTTTACCAGATTTCTGAGCCCGTTCTAATTCTCTGCTCCTTAGGCATTGTACTCTTCTCTTCTAACTTCTTGTTAAACCTCCTGGACACCACTGTCCTTCCAGCCAAACATACTCTTCATCATCTTCTTCTTCATAATCGGCCCAGATCTGATCAACAACTCGCTTTCCAAGCCGATCATGAATGCTTCTATTTTTTAAGCGCCGATCCACATCATTATGTTGATATTTAATTCGATCTTGGATAGATTGGCGGTTGACTTGAGATTGCCTGAACTCCCAATATTGTTCGCTACATTCTGGGCAATTACTTCTAATAGGCAATCTCAAACCTTCATTCCAACAATGTCTGAAGAAAAGGCAATTCCAATGTGACTCAGCTTGTTTGTCTTTTATATCTCTCTTTTTCTTGTTGATGTTGATATTCCTTCTCTTCCAAACAGCGATGATAATCTTTCTCTGCTAAACAGCGATGATATTCCTTCTCTTCTAAACAGCGATGATAATCTTTTATATCTCTCTGCAATTACCTTCTGCCGTTGTCATTTATTCAACAGAATTTGAGATGTAACACATGGTTTCATCGCACCATCTCTCGACGTTTCTCCCTGCTCATATCGGTTCTTTTGTTGGTGATGACGTCTTTTAATTTCTCTATATTCATCAGCCGATATTTATATCTCCGGATCAACTGTTCTAGTTTCTCTTGCCCTACCTGATATCAAAACTTTAGTTTTTCCTTTGAACAACTTAGCATCAACCATGTTCTGATCCTTTGAGAAAGGATTATCATCAACTTTTATTTTCCAAGTTGTATCAAATTTAAGCTTTCCTTGTTGAATAGCCCTCTGAATATGCTGCCAAAAAATCCTGTAATCATTAGTATTATGAGAAGTAGTGTTATGGTACTTGCAGAACTTTTTATTCTTCAACTGATTGGGAGATAATATAACATGATCGACAGACAGTTTAATCTGTCCCTTCTCAAGTAAGACATCAAAAAGTTTGTCTGCTTTTGTAACATCAAAATCATAACTTTCTTCAACTTCTTTTCCCCAAGTATTTGGAATCATTACTATCTTTTTACCCCAATTTTATTAAGCTGCGGCAATTTCCTCTTCTTCATCATCGTCATCGACTAAATATGGATTATAAGCTTCAACGATTGCGGCATTCTTCTAGAATCGGGTATCTCTGCGCATATTCTAGAACTGGCTATTAAGTGCTGCCACCCGTTGAGCCAATTGACCTAAATTGTCAAATTCTTGCCCAAGCAGCTTTTCTCTCCATGTTGGCAACATTCCATGAATGACCAACGCAGCTAGCTGATCATCAGTCAAATTCAACAAAAAGCATAAGTTTCTTGTTTCTTGGAACCTCTGAAGGAACTCAGCACCCGATTCATTAGCTCTTTGCTTTATAGTTGTCAAATCTGTGATCTTTCTTTCTCCTGTCCCAGTATAGAAATATATATAAAATTTCTTTTCAAGATCACTCCAATTGGCAATAGAATTAACCGTTAGTGATGAAAACCAAGTGAAAGCTGGTCCTGACAGAGACAAAGAGAAAAAACAAACTCGATGAGCTTCTTCAACAGAGGCTTCACCCAACTGAGTAAGATATCGACTGACATGTTCTATTATACATGTGCTATCTTGACCAGTGAACTTAGCAAATTCTGAAAGCATATAGTTCGTAGGAAGGGCCACCAAATTATACCACTCTGGATATGAACATTTGTACGAAAAGGTCTGCCCTTTTGGTTACTCGAATCAATAATTTATCAGCATTTGAGTTTGGATTTCTTGGCAATTACTGACCCATCTACAGATTGAAATTCTGAGTGCCTTGATATCCTGAATTTGGCATCATATTGAGGGTATTATAATCTGAACCATAATGATATCCTTGTGGAATATCTATCTGTCGGGCTCCTTGCTGATTTACTGTTTGAAATCTCAGATTGAAAACATTAGGATATGTATCTCTACGAATCCTTTGAACCGATGATGACATTTTTTGCGCCGACAGTGGTATTTGGTCTGATGTACCAAAATTAACCATCTGATTTTGAACTTGCCCTGTTGGCCTGGGCATCATCACTCTTAGCTAGTGTTGCTTCTTGATGGCTAGTACCAGCTTGATTAGTCCCCTGAGTCGATGAATGCGGAATATTGTAATAAGCCGGTCTAACTTGATCAAGTGAAAATCCATGAAATACCTCCTTCATGGTATTGTGGAATGTATTCAAAAAAGTTGTATTATGATTCAGCATTGCATCATGAATAGATTTGTTGACAGTTTCTACAAAGAAACGCCATTCATCAGCTTCGTCTATATCTGACTGTCCATGTATCAAAACTCTCGGCAGTAGGGATGAAAACGGATCGGATACGGACGGATATCACCGATATTACATTTGTTTTCATATTTCTGTCCGGATTCGGATTCGAATACGGATAGTGTCAACTATGTCGGATAGGATACGATTGGATATCGACATCATAAATATGCGATTTGAGTATTCGGATACGGATACGGTATCGGATGTTGGATATCCGGACTCGGATACGGACAGATCTCAACCCCTCTAAACGGATTCGGTTTCGAATACGGTCGGAAAATATCCGTACCGTTTTCATCCCTGCTCGGCAGTGGATATTTCTGAACAACTTTATTGTCATGTGTTTTGGTATATGACAACAAGCACTTGTTCTAAAACTCCTCTATAGCTGTACCAATGACATTTTTATCCTCATCAGGTAAGTCTTAAGGTACCATAAGAATGTCCTTATGTTGTGAACCACCATGACGATTGTGGTCCCATCGAGTGTGCCAAAGAGTGTGTTGACACAAAAATATGGCGATGTGATCAACACACAGCAAGCTGTATGATTTGAGTGGAACGAGACAAGAGATCTGCTTGGCTTCAACATAGAACCAGCCGATTCTGAAAACCCAACGACGTGTTAGTCAATTTGACCTGCAATTGACAAGGAGAGAAAATCTTATCAGTAATTTAAAGTGGAACATGTCGGTGCTGCACCAGACAGTGATGGATTGTTAATCTAGAAGTCCAAATTTTTGTTATAGGCTAAATCATGTGTGTTCTCTCTATTCAGATTGGAGTTTTTTTTTTAAGCTTAGTACTATATTGCATTATTTCTTGGTTTTACATTGTACTAATTTTAGCTTTTGTTGGTTTTGCAGAATATGAATTCTTCCAATATTAAATCATACATTGTTGAAAATGTAGCCGCCGACTTTAAAAGAGATCAAATGTTCAGAACTGATGGATTCTAAGTTAGACAAAGATGTGAATGCCCCATATCCTCCATCACCATCCATCCAGGTATGAAACACAAATAAATAGCTCTGTTATTGCCTTGGTGATAGATGGATTACATGGAAGATCTTTAATTTCAGGGCTGTTCGTTTGACTCTATGTGTTCTATGTCATTGAAGATTATTATATATACATATTCTGATCTTTTGTTACCTTAGATGTATTTCAGTGATGGATTGTTAATCTAGAAGTCCAAATTTTTGTTATAGGCTAAATCATGTGTGTTCTCTCAATTCGGATTGGAGTTGTTATTTTTTTTAAGCTTAGTACTATATTGCATTATTTCTTGGTTTTACATTGTACTAATTTTAGCTTTTGTTGTTTTTGCAGAATATCGATTCTTCTAATATTAAATCATACATTGTTGAAAATGTAGACGTCTGACTTTTAAAGAGATCAAAATGTTCAGAACTGATGGATTCTAAGTTAGGCAAAGATGTGAATGCCCCATATCCTCCATCACCATCCATCCAGGTATGAAACACAAATAAACAGCTCTGTTATTGCCTTGGTGATAGATGGATTACATGGATATATCCTTCAATAGTCAGTGATATATGCATATTGTTTCTCGTTGTACCTTTTACTTATGAGGGTTATTACACTGACATATTGATTCATGCCTAGATACATGAAGATATCCGAACGAGTGCTTATCTATTGCTTGTCTGGCAATAGATCCGATTCAAGTGGGCATCCACATGTTTTGTCGATTTTTCCTGTCGCCGGTCAGGTGGTTTCAGTTTTTTACCTTTTCAATCATTCTGGAATGGCATTGCTGCTTGAAGGAAGCCGACTTTGATCATACTGGAGTTTGAACTCAGGAAACTAGACTCTAATCTGATTATCAACTGAACTTTTAGTATTGTCAAAACAAGATCTTCCTGTGTGGTTTTTAGTGGATGATTATATTTTTCTTTGTTTATGCATTTGCTGAGACAACCCTTTTCACACTTACATCTGTAGGAACCGTGACTTCTGGGAGGAGCTGCTGAACAAAGGGATGAGGTGTGTGGGTTTTTGGTTGCCTGCTTCTGCTTGGGATGCATTCGCTTGTGGCTACTTGTGAACTGTTGTCCTCAACATCATTTTCTTTCAGTTTGACTTGAGAATCGGGATATAATGGTTATTTCTCATTGCTAATATAAAATATAAAGGGTGGGTTTGGAAGACTCCAAAAAGCTAAAAATAAATCAAGCGTTAAGAGTCACATATGTCATGCTCCATCTTGCATCAAGCAAACAATTTCTTTAGTTTTGTCCAGTGTGGATGTTTGTTCAGACCTCTTCAGGTTGCTATTTGTTTGTCAATCAACCTGACATGGGTCTGAACAAATTGGTTGTGGTTTGCGGGAATGGCTATGGTTGTTGCTTTACAAGCTGAAAGAAGTGTTATCGAAAAGAAGAAACCCGATATCAAACAAAGGAGGGTGGTTGTCACTGACATGAGTGTAGTGACACCATTGGGCCATGTTCCTGACGTGTTTTACAACAATCTTCTTGATGGTGTTAGTAGAATAAGTGAGATAGAGAGGTTTGACTGTTCCAACTTCCCTACGGTAATACAGAGCACATGATCTCCTTCAATCTTTTTAGGAGTGGTGCTCGGGCTGGTTTTACAATTTGGTCAAATGTTACCATGCAGTGATTGGTATTTGGACTTTAATACTGATAATTGCAGGATAGATAAAATCCTATTCTACTGGTTGTTGTATTGCACCTAAGCTTGCGAAGCAGATGGACAAGTTTATGCTATATCTGATAATTGCTGGAAAGAAGGCATTAGAAAATGATGGACTCACCGAAGAACTGAGGATTGAGTTGGACAAAACCAGGTGTGGGGTTCTCATTGGTTCTGCAATGGGCGGCTGAAGGTTCACAGGCTCACAGTATTGACTATACTAATATTTAGTTGTATCTTGATGAATTCCAATTATCCATGGAACCTGTTTCCATATCCTGATGCAAGTTATTATGGACTGTCAAGCAAGTTTTTAATGATGCAATCGAGACACTGAGGGTCTCTTACAAGAAAATGAACCCATTTTGTGCTCCTTTTGCAACTATGAATATGGGCCCTGCAATCCTTGCAATGGATCTGGTGTGACATGATCTGATTATTTTTTTATATAATTTTCTATGTAGATAACTGTGATTACCATAGTTCATACGTTCTGCAATTTACACGGATGGATGGGACCAAACTATTCTATTTCGACAGCTTGTAGTACTACCAGTAACTTTTTGTATTTGGCAAAGCTGTAACATCAACCTTTCATGTTTTCTTTGAAAATTAACTTCTTATCTGTGACCTTATTCATAATCTTTCAGGACGTTATGCTCTGTGGTGGTTCTGATGCACCTCTTATCCCAGTCAGTTGGTGGCCCAAAGTCCTCATTCTTCTGCCTCCAGTTTTCCACAGTTTGTCTTGGTCTTTTCAGTTTCAAACAGAAGCTGAGCTCCATGGGCAATATATATGTGACTGTGTGCAAATTTCAATTTATGGTTCTCCATTGCTCAGTATGCAAATTATGGTTATGCAAATTTCAATATTATATATGTGGCCTCATTCCTCTGCAAATTTCAATATATATGTGACTGGATGCAAATTACCATGAGCTCCACACTATTAATCAATGTACCACAAAACACTACTTATATTCAAGATAAACAAACGAAGTTCTGCATTTCTGCTCGCTCTCCCGTGGCACTCTTTTTTCAACTTAACACAAACTAGCCTGAACACGCGCGTGCTACGCTGCGTGGGCTTAGGTAGCAGCACGTGATAAACGTGAACACCAAACAACGCAAACAGTGCCAAATAGGAAGTAAATCGAATGGCTTCCCATTTATTCGTTGCTTTCCCCGCTTGCAGTTGCACACCCTTGCCCATGCTTTCCCCGCTTGCAGTTGCACACCCCTTCTTGTTGTGATTGTGTGCCAAATCTCTATTTTTAATTTGACCATATATTTATAAAAAAGAACATATAAATATTATGACACCAAATTAACACGCACTCTAGATTTAAACTGTGCTAACCAATGGTGGAAAGTGAGGTACGGAGGAAGGTAAGGTGCTCATTTGAGTTGAATAGTTTATTGGTCTAGAGATACTGTTTTTTCTCTCTCTCGTTGCAACGCACGGATAACTTTGCTAGTAATGGATAATTAGGTGTGGTGTTCCCCCCTGGTTATTGTAATTGTTGTGTGACTACTACATATGTACTGTATTACTTTAGAGACGCCAAAAGTTTGTGGTAATCAATATGTAATCTATATCTATACCTAATATTAAAAAGGCAAAATTTCTCTCCACCTATTTTTTTTGTCCGACCTTCCTTTTAACTAACTTTGTGAATGTGGAAACTACCTATAGCTCTTTCCTTTATATAACAGTGCAAGACTGCTTAAGGTAATCTAGATAGGTACGAATCCTAATACAATTAGATCTCTCCGATTCCGGGCAACCTGAATAGGAATCTTAATCCAAATAAAAAATATAAAAATATAGACGGAATCTTAATCCAATTAGATATCTCTGACTCCGAGTAACCTAAATAGGAATCTTAATCTAAATAGAAAAATAATATATATAGAATAGAAATCTAATAAAGAGGAAAGAAGGGTAGAATTTCTTTGTTAAGTTCCTTTTCAGTTCTTTTTTCGCTATTTTTCTGGTTTGGTTTGTCTGTTTTTACTTGCTCCGAGTATGTTTTGCTTTACATTCTCATTTGGACGTTTTTCACTTGGCTCCGAATAATTCCCAAAAAAAACTTGGATTCGAATATGTTCTGATTTTGTTCCATGGCTATTTTCTAGAGTACATTCCAATTTTTGTCATGACCGTTTTCTACTTGGCTTCGAGTATGTTCAGATTTTTCTTCTTGTGGTTGTTTTTGACACTAGCTCGCATTTTCTGAATTTGTTTTCATTGTTTTTCGTGGTTTTCTCCACCTGGTTTTTTTGTGTTCTAATAAATATAATAAGAGTAAAAAACAATAAATAAAATACCACAACAATTTTAATCTTTCACTCCTTAAGAAACAAATATTTTTACCACTAAGTTAATTTAATTTTTGACTCAAACTCATGACCCGTGCTACAACTCACTCACGTACAACAATGATATGATATCTTATTCCAACACGTATTGGATCCCGTTGCAACGTACGGGCACGTTTGCTATACTTATATCTATCCATAATACTAAAGAGGCAAAATTTCTTGCGCAAAATCTTTCGTCCAACCTAATAATCCTAAAGTGGCTCGGTTTCGGCAATCATGCAATTTTTTTTCCTAAAGTCAATTCTGTGTCCACCCGATCCTATTGTTCCCTTCGGTTTTGATCTAATAAACAAATTTTTTTTTCTTTTCCTACGTTTGGTTCCTATACGTTCAGCCTGGGCGTTCGATTTTAACCGACCGTTCGGTTCGGTTTTTTCGGTTTTTTAGAATTTCGGTTTCCAGAAAATGACTCCCGATCGGTTTGCTAAAATTTCAAAAACCGACCAATTTCGGTTCGGTTTTTTAATTCGGTTTTTCGGTTAAAACCGAATAAACCGAATATCAGACAGGACTTAGAACTGACAGCACAACACAGTACAAACTTGCACAGCACAGTATATTATTTGAAGACTCAAGACTGTTACAAACTTAACGATTCAATGCTCAAATCAAATATTATAAATTTACAGTTCATTCTTAATAATAAACCACAGTACTCCATCAGTTTTGATAAACAACAGGGGAAAAAACAGGTTTCTCGGTATTTCAGTTTTTCGGTTCGGTATGGCATAGAAACCAAAACCGAACCGAAAAATCGAACTTCACAGAACTGGAAACCGAAACCGAACCGAAAAACCGAACTACCGACTATTCGGTTCGGTTTCGGTTCGGTGTTCGGTCTTCGGTGAAAAAGTGCCCAGGCTGACTATACGTTTCAGTGTCCATCCATTTTTTTTTTGTTTTGGATCTTTTTGTTGTTCGTTTATCCACTCAGGTTATCTTTTTCTTTCTCCAATAAAATTAATAATAAATAATAAATATAATATTATGGACATTTCAACCATTGGCTTTTTGTAATCTCTAAGAAAATAAAGGTTTCTAATACCAAATTGTTAACGTAATTTTTATTAGAAACATATTCTTATTGATATCTAGATTAGCCGACAGTTCAACTAATCAAAATGTGAACTGAAATCTTGAGCACTTTATTGCTTATCTAATCTAGTCTAAATAAATGTATCTTTAGAGTCCACGGTGAGGGCTAGCATGTAAAAAGTTGAGAGAGGTCTCCCACATTAATCATCAGTGGATAGACCAATCTTCGAAACGTCCGCAACTAACTCCTTGTTGACAAATTTTTATGGGTCCTCAAAGGCCACGGAACTCGATATTTTATTATAGGAAAAAGTCTACTTAACCCCTACCTTTCATACTTGGTCTACTTCACCCCCAACTATGAAACCATCTGTTTTACCCCCTGAACTTTCTAAAACCGTCTATTTTACCCCCTGGGCGGTTTTCAGCGGCGGTTGCTACAGTAACAGCGGGTCTGCTACAGCAACAGTGGGTTTGCTACAGTGCCGTTGGTTTTGGATTTTCTTTTTTTTATTTCTTTTCGGTGAATTTTTTAGAAATCATAGAAAAATCATAAAATGAAAAATCTAATTTTATTGGACTCCACATGAGTAGATCTACACAGTGAATATATAATACGGTATGATTTAGTACAAATTTTTTTTGTAGCTTTAGATTAATTAGAAAATCCAATTTTGTCGGTAATTAATTAGAATTTATCTATAACTAAGTTATACATAGTCCAATTAGTACGAAATTTTTACTATAGTTCAAGCATACAATAATTAGCGTACCATAAAAATTTCACCACAATTGGACCATAGAAGCTGCAGCTATGAATTATTCCAATTAATTACAGACAAAATTAGATTTTCCAATTAATCTAAGGCTACAGTAAAAATTTTGTACTAAAGCATACCGTATTATATATTCACTATGTAGATCTACTCATGTGGAGTCCAACAAAATTAGATTTTTTATTTTATGATTTTTCTATGATTTACTGTGATTTTTCAAAGATTCACCGAAAATAAAAAAAAAAAGAAAATTCAAACTCACTCGTTACTGTAGCAACCCGCTGTTACTGTATCAAACCGCTGTCAAAAACCGCTCGGGGGGTAAAATAGACGGTTTTGGAAAATTCAGGAGGTAAAACAGACGGTTTCATAGTGGGGGTGAAGTAGACCATGTATGAAAGGTGGGGGTTAAGTAGACTTTTTCCTTTCATTATACCAGCACATAAATAGAACAAAAATTAAAGTTATGATGTATTTATATCTAAGGGCCTGTTTGGTTTCTGCAGGACCTCCTAGAATTCCTATCACATCGAATGTTTGGACACATGCATGGAGTATTAAATATAGACTAATTACGAAACTAATTGCACAACTTGCAACTAATTTGCGAGATGAATCTTTTAAGCCTAATTAGTCCATGATTTGACAACGTGGTGCTACAGTAACTGTATGCTAATAACGAATTAATTAGGCTTAAAAATCGTCTCACAAATTAGCCTCTAATTGGTTTTGTAATTAATCTATATTTAATGCTCCTTATTAGTATCTAAACATTCGATGTGACATGAATTTTAGAAGCAACTAAAGAACCAAACACCCCCTAAATATTTATGCGCTTTACAGTAGGAGAAAAAACCATCAAAATTGTATTTTAGTTCGATACAGGATTAATAGTTGTTGTCATAATTGCCAACAATAAATTATATTATAGATGTCATGGCCATCAAAAAATAAATTGTAACTTTTAATTTTTGAATTTATAAATGGAGAAACATAAATAATATGTATCATTCTTATTGTCGTTCCCCAAAAATATTTAATAGGTTTTTTCCATAAATAATAGGTACCATTCTTATTGTCGTTCCCCAAAAATATTTAATAGGTTTTTTCCTCCCGTCGCACAGGCATGTTTGCTAGTAATATATAAAATGTGTCCTATAATATGTTGTTCACCAGCTTTAACATTTTTCAAATAAAGGAAGCTTTTAATTAAATCCTTGAAGCTTTATTACTCCCTTTGTTTTTTCTAGTTTTGTGCTAAGTCAAACATTTCTATTTTTGACCACCAATTTCTTTAAAAAAATTATACAGACTAATAACATGAGATTTATGTTTTTAGATTCACTATGAGAAATATTTTCATGATAAATAGTTCACATGTTGTGAAAGTACATGTTTTTAAAAAAAATTGATGGTCAAAGTCAGAAATGTTTGGCTTAGAACAAATCTAATACGACATAAAAATTATGGGAAGAATACGTCGACATCAGTGGCGGATCCACAGGGGGGGGCTGCCGGGGCTACAGCCCCCCCTAGTGAGCCTAATCTCTTCATAAATCACTATTACATAGTGGCAAATCACCATTAATCTTTAGTGTTAGCCTTAGATCTTCATTGTTTAGGCCCCCCTTAATCACCATCCTAGATCCGCCACTGGTCGACATGATATGAGAACTTGAAAAGGTACTCCCGACTTTTGCCTAATAAGAAGCACATGTGGCCACAAGACAAAAATGAGACCGATCTACACATTCTAGTAACTATTAATAATTTTTAGTGCATGGAAGAAATATCCTTGGCCTCCTGTGCCAACTGCTTCAAGACCACCAACCAAGTTTTGATAAGCCTCTTTCTGCAGAATAGCCCAACTAAATAGCCGGTAAATAACCTACACAAGAAAAATATTTTTTTCTTTTCAAAGATGATATATGCCATTTCTGCTTAGCCAAAATGGCCGACAAGTAGCAGCCTTCCCTCGCAGAAGTAATGGTTTTAAATCTTTACTAAATCCACCTCACCAACCACCAAACAAGCAAGAAACACTGTAAGATTCACTTAGTCAAGTAGCCACCTAAATAATGGACCAACCGAATAAGGGACAGGTGTCTAACTGTCTTATCTTTGGGACAAAAAGCAAGACTACCTTGCCATTCGCGCTTGGATAGATTAGCCTTCGTCAATATAACTCCTCTTCGTAAGTAGTCGTGAGCTTCTAGATCGACCTCTCAAGTGTTTTATGTGGTTAATGATGCCAACTTTGCTTTGTGACTAACATGTGTGTTTTGAAGAAACATTTTTATGTTGGGTCATAAAGCATGAAGTTAAAGGAGTGTCCTCAAAGCGGGTTGAGAACAACTTAGCGTGTGTAACTAGAATATGGATTGAAGGATCAAGAGTTAACGCTAGGCCACAATGCATGAGAACGGTGTCATCCCCAATAGTTGATGACAAGATGATCAAAGAAGTCACGGATGAAGGAGATCAATCAAGGAGTCAGAATTTATTTATCAAGCATAGAATCCTACCCACACCCCCTCCGAGGGGTGCCCATCCTCAGCCTGCACAAGAAGAGTGCAGCTCTTGCTTGTGCCGATCAGATACAGCTAGCAGCAGTGATGGATTTGCCCAAATCTCCAATCGCCTTGCCTCTTCCACAAACTATAAAGATTTCTCCGGTCCATTCCATGTCCCTACCTGACTATCTGATCCTTATCTCCTTAACATACTGCTATGTTCTTCACATGCACATATATTCGATATGCTCGCCTAGGCATGAACAATATATTTGCCATCCTGCTGGTGAATAATGCACGAGTCAACCAATTTGAAGAACTGGGAGAATATAAGATCCAAATCCCTGGATGCTCTCTAAAAAGGAGAAGGCAGCCAATACAGATCTCTCATCCAGCCACCCCAATGATCTGCTGCTTTAACTTGTCACAAAGGCCAATATTCCTTCCTGCTGTGTCAAACACGCTGCTCGGCTGCTGCCCCCTAGCAAAAGTCAAAACTACAGCCTGATGGCTACTTATAAATACATACCCAGGCATGCAATGCAGAGCATCAGTGCACAAGCAGCACGAGCGGCAGAAGAGAGGCCTCACATGGAAGTAGGAGGCTATCTTTGATAGCCAAGGATGATTTGCCTGTAGCTAAGCAACCTCTGAGCGCCCCTGCTGCCATGGCAAATGGCAATCAGGGCGACCAAGTGCTGCTTCTCCGGGCAAATCATCCGGGCTAGCTGAGTACCTCTTATGCTGTACCATGTCAGGCCTGCTCCTCTTTGGTTTTAGGTAGCCAAAACACAGGTGAGGTTTTCCAGCCTATAAAACATCTCGCTAGTTACCTTGACAAGGAGCACTTGCGTTGGTTGGAGGACAAGCAATCGCACATGCCCAGGCATGCAAACGCAGAGCATCAGTGCACAAGAAGCTCGAGCGGCAGGCAGAAGAGAGGCCTCGCATGGAAGTAGGAGGGCATCTTTGATAGCCAAGGATGATTTGCCTGTAGCAACCTCTGAGTGCTCCTGCGGCCATGGCAGTCAGGAGCACCAAGTGTCTCCGGGCAAATCATCTGGGCTAACTAAGTACCTCTTACGTTGTCCCATGTCAGGCCTGCTCTTCTTCGGTTTTAGTTAGCCAAAACATAGGTGAGGTACTCCAGCCTACAAAACACATCACTAGTTACCTTGACAAGGATCACTTGTGTTGGAGGAGACACAATTGTCAACAGCTCGAGCTTATGGCGAAATTCTTCACTTGATTTGCCATTGTAGTGTTACCAGCCCAGCGCCGTGGCTGTAGCACATCATCTCCCAACGTGACACAATAATTCCACCCCGCCCAAACATAACTACAATTTGTTGGGATACTCTCGATTTCTTGAGGCTTTTCTGGGAAATGTTGTTTTGGTAGATGGCATAAAGGTACCTTGGGCTTAGCAAGTCCTTTCTACCCTGAGCCTCTTTCATCCACAAGCCAAGAACCACTCCCACTCAATAATCCTAACATACTTATACTTACGGCAAAATGTACCAGACTATCATATTTGACAACCATCACATTTTGGAGATGACATTTCAAAAAGACCAAAAAACTATGATTTCAGGATCCATCAGCTACTCTTTGAACTTACAATGTATCAATGCCTCACCATATCATTTCCTTGCACCTTTCTTGCAGCTGCCCAGCACGCCTTAACCAGTAGCTAATAAAGAGAAGAGAGAAAAATATCTGAGACAACGAAAGGATTGGCCTTAAAGTAACTGACATAAAAACTTCAGTTGCCTAATAATCTATAAGTAGATAAAAATATCTTTCCAACTTAGATTCTATTCTTTACTTCAGATATATGACCACTTGTCTCAATTATTCCTCCAATTTAAAATGGTAGCTACCACACAATGGCTCAGCTTGCACATAATGAATTACTATCTACCTCTACAATATAAAATTGCTACAAAACAACACACACACTGCAAACAGTGTCACGACCCAAACAAACTACTATTCATTTCCTGGTGGACATCCTAGTATTGCTGTGTTCACCAATAAATTAACATGGCTTTATAGTATGTCTAGCAGCGACACGGTTTTAGTGCAGTGGCTGGTAGCCAATTTTGTTTATCTATCACATGATGTAGGAGAAAGAAAGTTGAGCATATATGTCATTATTGCATTATATAGCAATGAATGCCTAAGTGATTGTGCCATTTACAGCAACATAAATAAATGGTAAGTTTATTAAATCTCACATAAAAATCGATTTTAATTCATTATGGGTTTGAAATATGGATATAAATATTCATGCTGAAATTAGGACAAAGTTGAGGCATAGGAGAGCTCTATTCTATAATGGGAAATGTACATTAAATACACAAGGCATATGAATGCATAGCCAATTAACCAATGGAACTTAAAGAACATAAGCAGAAATGGAAACAGCAAGACTAGGATATAGGCTGTATTAGTTACTAATGCTAAACTTGTAATCATAAATAAAACTCAAATTTCAGTAATTCTAAAAGACAGCATATGTCAGAATTTCACATGTTATAAGCATTCATTGGAACAGAAGATGAACTCCATACATAGGGCAGTTTCTTCACAGCAGAGTGATAATTTACATATAAAGGGAGAAGAGAAAGTCTAACCAAGTTCACTTGAAAAGGCAAGTAAAAATCTAGGCAGCCAATTAGAAGTTCAGTTAAAGGACCAAATAATGTCACAACTGGGTGCCTGGGTCCCATAAGAAGCAGAAACGATGGAGTATATCACATAATGTACACAGCTCAGTCAAAAAGCTTATACCATACAGTGCTCCTCATCAATAACAATCAATGGGCAATTGATGCATTAATTTCAACATACAATGCATAACAATAATGGAAATAACATTTATGGATGATCCCAACATCATTTATGCTCAAGATTTACAAGTGGGTTAAATCATGATGCAAAATGTATTGATAAAAAATTAACTGTGGCACTTGGCGTTGACTTCATTATCGGAAGAAGTTAAGTGAATAATTGCTGCTCTCATTCGACAAGGAATAATTCCCAATGGATATTGTGGGTTGACCTCAATAGCCCCTAAGAACAATGGATTCTGTTCATCAAATCGTGGCCTTAAGGGAGGCTCAAGAGGCACACATATTTCAAAATAAATCTTCTTTCAAGTGACTTCTGGCAAGATGGGCAAGGTCAAAACAAAGAAGTCGGTCCCTGCATGATTTGGAGAATATATACCTACCATTATTATCAAGAAGAGATTCAAAGGGAAAAAAAAAGTGCATTGATGTGCCACAATGAGTATGGATGGCACGTTGACTTGTATTTTCTCTATGTATCTATCGTATCTGCTCTTGTGCACACTATACATAAAGAACACGGGGCAAGATTCTAAAAAGGCAGAAGTCACAGCACCTAAGCTCTAGTTGCCACCCAGCCGACGTGCTTCTCCAATAACCTGAGCTAAGCAAGCTTGTCCTCAGTGTGCATGGGCTCCCGAAGGTGCATTTGCATTTTCCATCTGGTGTAGATATAAGCTGCATGTGCCCATAGGGGCACACTAATCTATCCACTGACATTCCTTGAACAATTCAGAAACCAAAAGCGGAGAATTGTATTTTTACTACAGAATCTCTATCATAGTACCGGAGGATCCTAGCCTATCATGCATTTTTTTCCCCTTTGTTGATGGCAGTGCAAAAAATTGGCAGAAAAATTGGTTATGAAGCCACGATTTGCTCTGTTTGTGCTTTCTAGCTTGTGCAGAATTTGCCTATCCCTCTTTCCATTACCTTTACAATAGCCTTCTGTGCAAGTAATGTTTAGTGGAAGTCAATCCGAAATATTGAATTATGGAAAAGCTCTGATAGAAAGTAGCAAGTATAACAAAATCATGCAAGTAATAAAAAGGTGCACATTTGTCAGATCTATTATGAGCCTGAACATGACAAAACAGTGGCATCATGTTAATGCAAGTAGTTCACCGCAATCCATTATTTCAATGCTTTCCAAACTATTCCTTTTGAGCAGCTTCTCAGCAGCGTCATAATACAACAAAGATGAGGCTGTCATCAATGAAACCTATATACAGCACAGTCAGGATTGACGAAAAGCAGCACTAGTTATTCCCTTCATGACTTCATCACTACTAGCTCTCTACGGGAAGGAATTGAAAAAAAAAATTGAGATATCAGGAGACGCTAAGAGCTCACCAACTCAGGACGCATTGTCGCTCCGGAGCTTGAGGATGGCGGCATACATCTTCCTCCTGGAGCCAACAGCCCCAATGCCCATGTCCTTGAGGTCCTCCACCGTTAGCAGCGGGAGCACCTCGTCGTCCACCTCATGGATCTCAAACACCGGCGCGTACCGAGAAAGCCCCAAGCCATCGAGCCAGGACTTGACGCCGCCATACCCCATCACGGAGGGGAGGCGGCCGTTGGGGAGGCCCCAGTCCGCCACCCCGTCCGACTCGTCTCCGCTGGCGTCGCGGCTGCCCGAAACCCTAGCCTTCGCAGCGGCGGCGGCGGTGGCGGCCGCGGCGGAGTCGGACTGGTCCTCGTCGTCGTAGTAGCGCTCCTCGTCGTCCTCGTAGCCCTCGGCGGCCCCCACCGAGGAGGGCGCGGCGGGGATCCACGCGGTCCGCGGGCGGCGCTGCGCCGGCGGCTTGGGCCCCCGGCGGCTGTGCGTGTGCGGGTCGAGGTCGTCCGGGTGCGCGCGGCGCGGCGGTCGCGGGTGCGACGACGAGGACGGCTTGTGGTTGCGGCGCGGGGGCGGGGCGTCGATGTCCCCGAGGCGGACGCTGGGGCGGCGGCGGCGCTTGGAGTAGGGCGGCTGCGCTCCCCCGCCCGCGGCGGCGGCGGCCTCGGCGGCCGCGACGGCGTCCACGGCCGGAAGCGCGGCGACCACGCCGAGGCCGGCGCCGTTCGTGCCCGGCTCCGGCGGGCGGAGATCGGCCATGGGGGCGGCAGCGAGATGCGTGTAATCCGCAGGCTCCTCTCGGCAGCTTCTGGAGTGGGAACTGCAGCACGAGTGTGGCCCGGCGAGAGAGAGGGGGAGAGTTCGTACTCGTGCTCGCCACGCTGCGGCGCGGGTAGGATCGCGCCACGTGGTAGGCTGGGCGGTGGGGATGTGCGGAAGTCGTCAGGGGTGGACTGGGTTGGGTTGATGACGTCGAGCGGGCGACGCGCTCCGCTGGATAAGGAGGCGGCTTCGCTACCCACGGGCCGCCTCGAGCAGACTGGGACACGGGCTCCATCCAGCCCAATGGGCTTTGATGATTTCGGTTGGTCCACTTCTCTTTTTTTTTATATATATCCGAATTCTGAAAACGCAGCAGGAGAGTCTTCGTGTTGTTTTTCAAAGCTGGACAACCGACAGAAACAAAGTGTAGAGATATGCTTGCCGCGTCCATTTTATCACTAGTTTCCTTTTCCTTTCTTAAACCTGGATTTCCATCACTTTTCCTCTTCTGCTATGGTGCACTGATATTCGATATCTCATCACGCCTTACATTCGCTCTGTTAGTCTGAACGTTGAACGGTTGCTGAGACGTCAGGCCTCAAATGTGAATTTTTTCACAAACCTGTCCTTCCGGCCTGAATTGTTTGTCCGTCTGTCACTTTCTTGTCCATAGATACATACATTCATAGATAGATAGATAGATAGATGTGATCGCGTCTGAAACTCTGAACGAGCGAGCTGAACGTAGAACATGGAAATCTGAAAGGGTCTGAACTCTGAACTGGAGCATGGAAAATATGGGCGACGAATCAATAGTCACTACCTTACCTTGCTGTTTGGGCGCAACAGAATATCTCAAACACGTTACTCGCATCACATGGCCGAGATTTTGATGTCCTTTCTTGCCGCGAATTCATCTGAATTTGTGGCGCGGTCGGAGGGCGTACCCTGCCCATCCCAAAGGGGCGTCGATAGGGGTCCTACGTCAATGGCGTCCCTTTCACCTTTCAGGCAGGCACATAGCTTTTCTCGACCTGTGTCCTCTGTCTGAAAAACGCACTAGGCTTCTCACCGTCTGTGTCTTTCTGAGTGCAGAATCATAGAGATTACACTACACAACCAGGCCTGGGCAAACCAACAAGAGCCTCCCCCGGTCTCTACCAACTTGCATAGCAGTAACCTGAAGGCAAAATGTCCAAACGCGTGAAAGCTGTGGGCAGTCGGCGTGTTCCATGCAGGTCAGGTCCAACAGTGGCCACAAGCTCAGAGCTCCAACTCCACTTGGTTACCTCAATCTAAAGCTGTTTAGCAAATCCAAGTGCACGATTAACATATGTACAAAAGATGAAGCAGATCAATTGCTGACAACCTTCACTTGCGCTTATTCAGCACTACTTTTCAGCCGTGGAACGGTATTTTCCTCTCACAACATTTCAGCATAAACATCAGCATAAGTCAAATTTCAGCCTAAGCGAACATTTCAGCAGGCATGTCTTAGGCAGAGTGAACATCTGATTGGCGACAGGGGGACATGTGGACCTCTGATGCCTAGGCAAACAACAGCAAAGCTAGTAGTAGGTTGCCTGTTTCAGTGTGCCACGAAAACTATCGTTAGTGGAAGTGTACTCAGATACAATTACTGTGCATCTCCGATCAGAGCCACAAGATGGCGCTGTAAACACACTGCACAATGGCGCGTTGCATGTTTGCATTGCATGCATGAGCATAATAGAGTTTCAGGTTTTCAGGATTGCCCAAAACGCCAGCAGTCAGCTCAGCAGACCAAAAGATTTTATAAGTTGTCGTGCTGCATTTTTTGTGCCGTCAGAAAAAAAACTTTATTCAGCGACATCAGAAGAGGATACTAGTGTCCGCACACTCGCACTCCTGTGATATTTTCAGTGTGTCCACAGTGTAACAAAATATTTGAGAACAGCGAATAATATCTCACAAAAATCTATGAATTCTCTTCTCCGTTTTTTTTTTTTTTTTTGTCTATAAGTACTACTAGTTCATATTTGCAACGTTAGCAACAGCTATAGTGTTTAGTTTGCGCCTTTGAAAAAATAACGATTAGCACTTTTTGGCACATGCTTATTAATTTGCCTGATTCAAATATCACCCAACGTGGTGATCGGTGAATAGTTTTACGTCACGCGGCCTGTTCGTTTGGCTGTGCCTTATCGTAAACGATCGTAAATTTTCAGTCGGAACAGTATTTTTCTCTCACACAAATCAGCCAGCAGTACTTTTTCACGAACCAGCAACGATACGAACTAGCCAACCGAACAGGCTGACGCTTATCATGGGGTTACAAAAAATAGCATTTTGCTGACACTGACTGACACAAATAGTGCTAGTTTGTCCAGGCTCCGGCTCCTCTAAAATAGCTTTATAGCTTTGGCTTTTCAAATAAAGCAGCTTCTCTAGTTGAGCTAAAAAAACATTTGGGAAAATAGCTTTATAGATCATTTCCCAGAGTAGAAGTAGAAGCTAAATTTTTGGACTAGGATTCTTTGTTCAAAAAGAACTCCGCCCAAGCTGTTTTTAGCATCTTATTTAGAGCATCTCCAAGAGTTCTCTAAATATTGCTTCTAAAAAGTCTATGTTTGCCAACTCCTAAAAAGATTTTAAAAGAAAAAAAAGAAGTTCATCTCCAATAGTTCATAATATTTAACTTTAAAAAATCAAATGATGATCCCATTTGATGTTTTTTTTTTGCCGTCATCTTTTTTTCCATGCGAATCTCTCCATCGCCGCGTGTATCCACGCCGGCCCGAGCACTTCATTGGCTACCTAGCATAGCAAGCATATATAGCTAGCGAGCTGCTACACATTGTGTGCCCGCGCGCGCGCTCTTGTCCAATCTCAGTGCCAGTAGAGAGCCCTAGCTAGCAGCTAGCGCTGTTGCTGCTGGCCACCATGTCGTCGAAGCAGGAGAATGAGGAAGAGGTGGAGCTGCCGTGCATGAATGGCGACGTGGGGAGGGACGACGACAACAACGGAGTCGAAGGAGGAGGAGGAGGAGAAGGTGAGGGTGAGTTCGCGGCGGCGATGGCGTAGCTGGCGCCGGAGGGCGTGCGGGCGCTGCACGTGCGGGTGGAGGCGGAGTGGGGGCCCGTGCTACAGAGCACGTGCCAGACGGCGGCGGCGCGGGCGCTGTGGGGCCACGTCGTGCGCAACCCGACGGCCGGGCTGCTGGCCGGGGAGCGCTACCTCAGGGGCCTGCACGACAAGATGTGGCACGACGAGCGCGCCAGCGCCAGGGAGGTGCACGGCGTCTCCACGCGTGGCTTCGTCCGCGTAAAGTTACGCGGAAGGGAGAGAAATTTTCTAAGTTCTAAAAGATTAGGAGTAAATATTAAAAGTTGTTGGAGGGGTTTTTTCCATCTTTCTAAAAAATAAGAATTAAGAGGATGTTTAGGGAACTCTTGAAGATGCTCTTAGCATGGCTTTTTTTAAGGAGTCAGAACCCAAACCCTTTTAGTAGACCAAGGGTATGTTTAGAAAAAGAGAGAATTTCCTCTTTGCCATCAAAGCCTAGAACAATTCCTTGGTCGCCATTAAAAATTATAGCATTTCTTGATTACCATCGGTTTGTAATTTTTTATCCCTTCCTTGCCATTTCCGTTACATTTGTGGATTTTGATCCCTTAGCTGCCATCTACTTAGATAATTTGGTTCCTTAATTGCCATTGGGTGGACTGAACAGCGTGATCCGTGCTCCCCGCTCAACGTCGTCCGCTGCCGCTGCACTCTTGTCCATCCTCCTCCTCCCTGTCGTCCCGTCTCCCTTGCGCACGCCCGGGTATCCCGTGAAGTGCTAGGGAAAGAGAGGAATCCGGGCAAGGGTCGGCACCGCAGGAGGATGAAGTGGGACGGGCTTTACCCCAGAGACGACCACTGCCCCACCGAGAGCCCGAGGCCGATGAAAGAGAGCTCCAGGCCAGCGAACTGGGACATCATCACCTTGACTACGCTGAACGGTCCCTGACACGTCGCAGTGCACGCCAGCCAAGCAGTCGGACTGCCTGGTCGCACTGTGCGGTGTATATATATATACAGGTTTGTTGGCCGCCAGCGCTTAATATTTTTTTCTCACAGCAAACCAGCGATCTGGCTAATAATATAAACACAAGTACGCAGAAAAAGGAATAGCACATCCTGGGCACCGGTGTTTTTTCTTCTCCATGTTTGCACGGAGATTCGGAGGAAAATAGGATTTGTTTTTTTTTTGACGAAAAATAGGATTTGGTTATTCCCACAGGTTCACGTACTGCGCCATCTCGCACATGGACCTGCGATGCAAGTTTAGGCACTGCGTTCAGTTAAACGAGACGTGGAGCAGTGTCGTGCGTGTGTCGAGAGACAACGGGAGTCGAGAGGTGAGGTTGCATACTGAGGTACTCACTCCGTCTTAAAATACGTGTCGTTGTCGCTTCTCGAGGAATAATTTTAACAAAATATATATTAAAAATATTAATATTTATAGTAAATAATTAATATCACTGAAAAGATCTTTGAATCTACTTATTTTAATAAAAATATTAATAAATTATCTAAACAGATGATAGTTAAGGGAACAAAATCTACATATATAACGGAAATGACAAAGAAGGAATCAAAAATCACAAACTGATGGCAATCAAGGAATGCTATAATTTTTAATGGCAACCAAGGAATTGTTATAAGTTTTGATGGCGATGAGGGAATTCTCTCATGGAAAAACTGTTGTGAGCTAAGTGATGTCAAAAGGTTGCAAATTATTTGCTTGAAAGAACCATAGAATCTACCTCGTCCGTTTATCTTCCTTAAAACAACTACAAATCATCTATGCATTTCCACCAATTTAGAATAACATAAAAATTGAAAGCGAAAAATATGATCTAAGATGCTGAAAAATTGTATTACGAAAAATAACTGTTTCTAGAAACACAACTTCAGATTCTACCAATTTAGTTGGCGTCCTACTTTTAAGCAGCAAAAGCACCTCCTGAAAACTGAACCAAACACAGCACCATGAAGCAGAGTAGGTGTCGGGTATCAGTATTAGTGATACCCGAAGAGGGGATCTGAGGACCGCGGACGACGACTCGCCTAGATAATCGAGGATGTGTTTCAACCTCGACCAACCCCGAAGAGACGGTCTCTGTCTCTCCCGGCCCTGAGGGCACGGGTCCCGTGTAGCCCGACCCCTTGGGCACGGGCCCCATGTCGTCCGACCCCAAGGGTACGGGTTCCGTCTCGCCCGACCCCTTCGGCACGGGCCCCATGTCGCCCGACCCCAAAGGGTACAGGAGCCATCTCGCCCGACCCTGAGGGCACGGGCTCCGTATCGTCCGACCCCAAGGGAACGGGAGCCGTCTCGCCCGACCCCAGTGGCGCTTGCTCCGTCTCGCCCGATGGGGACCCATACTGCCTTCAACCACTATGGGTCAGAAGGTACGACCCCGGGGTCAAACTTTAGACACCGTGCTAGAAGCAGGCGCATCTCGACGTGACCAATGGCCACGTCAGGCCATGTCTGGGGGTTCACATCGCCAGCAGTGACGGGTGCGTGGTCACTGCGTTGCCTACTCTCCGCACGGCCGCTGACCGGCACGTCGGTTCACCACGCCGTCCGTCGAGACAGGATGGGACGCTACGACCAGCTGATGACATCGGGGCATGGCACTAGTGGTGAACAGGAGCCCGACGTGGAGCCACCCCCATCACCATCTACAGCGTCAGCGGGACCCGCCTGGAGGAGAAGAAGTACTCGGCGGCTGAAAGGTTCTTGTGTGGTTTTGGTAATTGAGTGACAACCTAGGTGGACTAATTGTGTTTATGTGAGATACACATGTGATTAGTCCACAGGTACATATGTGTGAGCAACATATACCGTGAAGGTGAAAATGGTTTGGAGATGTTGCAAAGCTCACACATGTGATGATGAAGGAGCTTATTGCACATGAGACATGCCATTGAATCATGTGATCAAGGTGGAGAAGATCATGACAAGACTTGGCTTGATGGATTGGTTGCTAGCGTGAAGGACAAGTCGGAGGCTTTGGAGCGATGGACCACGTGGCGGTGAAGCTTGAGCAAGACTTGGCGCTGATGGACGAAGGCAACGGTGAAAAGCAAGTAAAGTCAAGATTAATGAACTAATATAATCACGTGATGATATGAAGTGGATCATATTATTGTTGATCATGTTGGTGCATGTGTTGCATCGACATTGGAGGAGATGGAATAGAATACGCAAGGCAAAGGTATAACTTAGGGCATTTCATTTCATCGGTCATAGGTGTGTAGAGAAGTTGATGACCGGGTTTAGGATAGATGGCCGTACTATCAAGAGGGGCAAACTTGTTTGCATATCGGTCATCTAGTGCCACTCGAGTGATCTAACTTTGCATCGTCGCTAGGATTGAGTGGCGTGGCAAGTTGAGTGGCTAATCCTTTGGGAAATTATTGTGAAAATGCTAACACACATATACTTGGTGGTGTACACTTGGTGGTGTTGGCACATTTACAAAGGAGATGAAGTTGGAGTTGATGTGGATCAACTCGGCGATGAAACGGAGGCGAAAAGGGTTTGAAACTCCACCGGCAGAGTGTCCGTCCGTAGAATGCGGACAGTCCAACGGTGCCACCGACGCCCTATACAGAAAAGATAGGGTTTCATAGAGTGGACCGGACGCTGGTCACGTGGTGATCGGACGTTGGTCACGTGGTGACCAGACGCTGGGGTCCTGCGTCCGGTCAGTGGCGGCAGAGAGCGTGCAGGCGTCGGTCTTCGACCGGACACTGGCGCTGGAAGTGACCGGACGCTGGTAGGGTGCGTCCAGTCAGGCTAACATACGGTGACGTAGGTGACACAGAAAAGTTGGAGAAGGACTGGACGCTGACGCTACGTCCGATCGTGATGGACCGGACGTGTCCGGTCACGACTGGTACCTTACTAGAAACGACCGAACACTGGGGTTGCTGCGTCTGGTCAGCTTGTGTAGCTGCGTCTGGTCATCACTTGACCGTTGAGATCAAGTGACTGAGGTTGAATGGAGACGACACGTGGCGAGCATCCGTTGACTGGACGCTGAGGTCCTGTGTCCGGTCGATATGACCGGCGCGTTCGGTCAACCCAAAAAACGCCTAGTGGAGGGGTAACGGCTAGTTTAGCTTGTGGGGCTATAAATAGAAGGGGGTCTCGGCCATGGCTGGTGCTAAGCACCTCGGGGGACTTTGTGTCCATGCTTCAGAGTGCTTGGGAGCCCTCCATCTCACACATGCTTGATAGTGATCATCCGATTGTGTGAGAGAGCGATTCTAGTGTGATTGCATCATGAGGTTACATCGAGTGGCACTAGGTGATTGAGTTGCAAGCCGGTGGTGCTTGTTACTCTTAGAGGTTGCCACCTCCTAGATGGCTTGGTGGTGGTCTCTGTCGAAGCCCGCAAGAAGCTTGTGCGGTGCTCCGGAGAAGAGCTTTGTGAGGGGCATTGTGCTCGCCCCGCGGGAGCCACGAAGAGCAACTCTAGTTGAGCGTGTCATTGAGCTACCCTCACTTTTGGGGTAGGTTCTTGCTGTGCTCGACGTGCGGGCTTGGCGGGTGATGTCAATTAGCCACCGAACCACCAAGTGAGCGGTCAACACAACGGGGACTAGCGTGTTGACAAGCACGTGAACCTCAGGAGAAAAATCACTGTGTCAACCTTGTTATTCCCGTTGGTTTGCAATCCCCTTTCACAAGCTTGTATTTATATTTTATATACATTGTGCTTGTGTAGTTGCTCTTGTAATTAGTTAGCTTATGTAGCTTACTAGTTATCTTCTTGCTTGTGTAGCATAGAAGTAGCTCCCTTGCGTGGCTAATTTGGTTTGTGTAACCTTGTTAGTCACATTACTTAGTTTGTGTAGCTAAGTAATTGCGCTCTCTAATTTGGCATTGGTTGCCTTTGTTATTGAGCATTGCTAGTGAGCTTAAGTGGCCTTGTGCTTTTGCTTACTAGCTTGTGTAGGAGCTCCCTTGTTGCTTGAAGTACTAGCAGCATAGGTTTGTGTGACCTTGCTTCTAAAATTGGTTAGGTGAGCTCTAGCTAGCCCGGCACCTTTGTTGCTTAATTATATCTTTGGAAGGAGCTAGAGAACATAAATAGAGGGGTATAGTCTTGGCTAGACCGATATTTTAATTCCGCACTTGTTTTGGTTAGCCGACGCGATTATTTTTAGAAATGACTATTCACTCCCTCTCTAGTCCACCATCTCGACCCTACAGCGGCCCTGGAGGCCTTCTTCTCCCTCGCTTTTCTCCTTTCTTCTCTATATAACTTGTGCCTTCCCCTTCACCTATAAAAGGAGAAGCAGGATGCCCCAAGAGAGGAAAAAAAGAGGAAACGAACACACAGCTGAACGAACTCAGCAAGACTTGACTCCATTCGATCTTTTCACTAGAGACTTGGGACCTTCTCCCTCTCTCGCCCATTTGTAACCCCTACTATAAACTAGTGCTGATAACACGAGCAGTAGCACACTGGACGTAGGGACATTTTGCTCAAACTAGTATAAATCCTTGTGTCCTCTGAGCACACAATCCGGGCCAGACACACAAATACAAATTTACTAGCTGGTCATCATCAGGCCTCGGATGGCTGGTCACGGCGTCAGTTGGGTCCCAAGCGCGCACATGCACTTTAGGAACCTAGACTTCATCATCACGATAGAGGGAGAGTTGGTGTAGGCTCCTGCCACCGTCCAGCCTCTCCACTCCATCGGCCTCGACATGATCATTGAGGCGCTTGAGGAGCTGCAGCTGCATGCGTCGAAGGCCCGTGTCCCCGGGAGCGACCGGCTCCTCGGCTTCGATTATGGGAGGCTAGAGCACTAGCTCGATGCCTTCCTAGGACCTCGACCATCCCAGGAGGACATGTGTTGCCTTACTTTCTCATTCGCCAATGTCATGATGCATCTTGTTGGGGGAGAACCGGTCTCCCCAGAATACCTTGTCCAGAGCGCCCCGACAGCATTCCTATTTGGGCTGCACAACGCCGCAAGGACCGTTGGCCACCTCATGGCACAGTGCATGCACCCATCCCCTATGAATGACAAGTTCGTGGGGACGACCGAATATGTCACGGAATCCTTCCATGACCTTCTCACGGGAGATTTAGAGTCACCCTTCGACTCTGACTCCAGCAGGGGGAGCCATCACCCCTCGCGAGAATGCTTTATGGCAGGTACCCCTGAGGGACGTGTTGAAAGCATCCACGAGGGAGGGCTACCCCACCAAACAACCTTGACGATGAGATCGAGGGAGATGCAGGGGCTCTACCTCGCCTACGGGTGGAGAACCTAAGGGCGCGGCACTGGGAACTCGAGGATATGCAACTCTAGCTGGAGCTGGAGTGCATGGAGCTCGAAAAAGAGATCGAGCGTCGTGGAGACGGTGGGCGTGCATGTGCCATGGCCTGCGATGTGAACCGGAGGATCATCGAGGATGATAGAGCCCTCCCACACTTCGCTCGAGTGAGCTAGAACACCGCCGCCACCGCAGCCTTGCTCTTAGGGTTTTCCAAGCCTACGACACCTAAGGATCATCAGGCCTAGCGCGAGATCTACACGCTGCTCGAGCATGCGACGGTGCAGTAGGCAGAAAGCTCGCTATCTCGATGACGCGAGCTCAACGCCAGTCAGGACGCACCCTCGAGACGACATGTCCAGGACGTGTCTGTCCACCAAGCGTCGTGCTCCGGTGGGGGGTGCGTTGCGGCCCTGGTGCATGGTCGTCTTAGCCTCCACCATGATGCACGTAACACCCTAGATACCCATAGGCGTGGATGAAGTGGCAAAAGAGAGGAAGCCAGACGTGGCTATCACCCTCGTCGTGGTAGACATTACAACAACAGCGAGGACCAAAGCCTGAGCCCTAACATGCCGAGACCTCAGGCCTTTGGCCGACACATCCTCAACGCTGCCTTCCCACCATGGTACCGACCACCGACCAACATCCCAAAATACTCTGGGGAAACGAACCCTGGACTATTTCATTATCCGCAACCTTCCATTATTCCAGGCTGATTCGGCACGAACATGGTTGGAGCACCTTCCGCCCAACTGGATTCAAAGTTGGGCGGACCTAAAGGAGATTTTCATGGAAAACTTCTAGGGCACCTATGCGCATCTTGGAAACTAATGAGATCTCAAAAATTGCCAATAGAAGTCTAGGGAAACTCTTTGTGGGTACATCCCATGCTTCTCCCGGTAGTGCAACGAGCTGCCCGACGACGTCGATGCTGACGTTATAGGAGCCTTTATGTCTGGGACCACCTATGAGTCCCTAGTTCACAAGCTGGGATGCAAGGGCCCACAAACCATAAAAGGAGCTCCTCAACATCGCCACCAGCCATGCCTCGGGCGAGGAGGCGGTCAGAGCTGTTTTCGACCGTCCTAAAGGCAAGGCAAAGCGAGACGAGGACATCGGTGAAGACACCTCCAACCGCTCCAATAAGAAGAAGAACAGCAGCGACATGAGGGCTCACTCGTGGCCACTGCTGACCACAAGGGGGGTCTAAAACCCACCGAGGGTACCCTAGACCACTTCAAGAAGCTACTCGAAGGGCCAATCCCAAACCATGGCTTTACCATCAAGCATCTATACAAGGACTATGCCCTCATGAAGTGGTTCCTGTCTAGTGGCTCTAGCTAGGGGGAGCATAAGAAGGAGCCCAAGCTGGCAGTAGACGATGCCGAGGGGAAGGATGGTGGCTTTCCAACGCTGGATGGCTGCCTCATGATCTTTGGAGGGTCAGCGGCTATGACTCCAAGCGCCAAGAGAAGCTTGCGCGCCACAAGGTCTATACGGCCGAGCCGGCAGTGTCTTCCTTCCTCCAATGGTCGGAGTTTGCCATCACCTTTGATCAGACCGACCACCCCGAAAGCGTCACATAGCCGGGAAGATACCCGCTCGTGGTCGACCTGATCGTCGGCACAAAGCGGCTCACCAAGGTACTAATAAATGGAGGCAGCAACCTCAACATCATGTATGCTGAGACGCTCGATGCCATGGGCATCGACCGGTAGCGCATCTGGTCGACCAGGGCACCCTTCAATGACATCGTGCCTAGAAAGCAGGCTATGCCGCTTGGGCAGATCGATCTGCCCATCACCTTCGGGAATCCAACCAATTACAGGATGGAGACCCTTACCTTCGAGGTGGTCGGGTTCCACGGGACCTACCACGCCATCCTAGGACGTCCATGCTACGCGAAGTTCATGGTCATCCCCAACTACACCTATCTAAAGTTGAAGATGTCGGGTCCGTGTAGGATCATCACCGTTGGCACCTCCTTCCAGCACGCCTATGAGTGCGAGGTCGAGTGCTGCGAACACGCTGCGGTGATTGTCACCTTCAAAGAGCTCACGGTCATCAGGGAGGAGATCATCGAAGAAGCGCCCAACCCTAAGCGGTCGGCCGGGCCTTTCGAGCCCCTAGAGGGCACCAAGGAGGTCCTCATAGACCCCAGTGGCTCCGAGGGCAAAGTGGTGCGCATCGGCACCACACTTTCCTCCAAATAGGAAAGCGCGCTCGTTGACTTTCTCTGCACCAACAGAGACATATTTGCGTGGAGACCCTCGGGCATGCCAGGCATTCTGAGAGAAGTCTCCGAGCACGCCTTGAAGATCAGGCCAGGCTCCAAGCCGGTGAAACAGCGCATGCATCGCTTTGACGAGTAGAAACACAGGGCCATTGGCGAGGAGATTGCAAAGGTTTTGGCGATTGGATTCATCAAGGAGGTGTATCACCCAGAGTGGTTAGCCAATCCTGTTCTTGTAAGAAAAAATAGTGGGAAATGAAGAATGTTTATTGACTACAAGGTCTAACACCCTTGGTGTTACACCCTAAACAAATTACCAAACCATGTCATGAGCTTCATGTTTATGTGATAATGCATGTGATGGAATGCGTAGATAACATTTTGTAACTTCAGATGATCAATAAAAATGTTAAATGATAAGCTATTCCATAACTCATATGTATCAAGTAGGGTTTAAAACTAATTTTTATTGAACAAAAATACTATAGAACATATATGTGGCACTTAAGTAAAGTTTGGAGTATGGACTTTGTAGATGACAATAAAATCCTTGCTGTTAAAAAATAACTTCACTAGCTAATGCTTCTAATGGCCTAGAAATGCAACTTGGAATCAAGTTCAGCTCAAAGACAGAATATTTTTAAGTTTATAGACAGCAAGACAATGTCATATTTGGTAATTTATTTTGTGAAATCAAGTTATGGGATGATGTCGTGTTTTAGCTTGGGTTGGTAGCCTCACATGCCATCTTGAGCATGGTGAAGGCGGTTTAGGTCCAGAAGCAACTGTTTAGTTGTTATAGGCTTTTCAAAATTCGTGCAAGATGTGATTTTGGGCAAGTTCACCGGGTGAGCATGGTCACCACGTCTCGGGGGTGCGACATCACCATGCCCGCTCGCTCTACATGCACGTGCACTACCATGCATGGTCGACTATGACTACCCTATCCTAGTCACCACTGGCTCTGCCACGTGGAGCTGCCACTGCTACTTGCACGGCCGAGCGGCGCGGCAACCTACCTCGCCGCGCTACTGCGCTGCCGACCCGCCTCGTGCCACAACACAGCTGCTGCAGGTGCTGTCGCCTCAACATCTTGTTCATGCCTCCCTCTACACCCCTACCCCGCTGCTGGCTCGGTTTGGTGCTTGCCACTGCCGCACGCATATGGTGGAGCTCACCGTTGCCTTACCATTTATGGCACTGCGGCCATGCGAACCATGCCGGTCGTGGACACACGTGCTTGTCCATAGCGTGTACGCACATGCCTCCATGATCACGTCGACCATGTCCTACCAGGGCGAGCCCGAGCTGAGCCCACCTGTCGTGTTTTGTCTCTCTCTCTCTCTATTGCTGCCGTCAGAGTCGCACCCTCACAATCAGCCAGGGAGAGTTCACCTCAATCTAATTCAACGCGTCCACGAACTCATCATCAAGTCCTCTTGCTACCTAACCGCACCCAACCTTGAACCATGCACGACCAAGCTCCAATTTGAAACTTTCCCCGCCACCGTGTGGATAAGGCCGCGCTCAGCCATGGCCGAGGGCAGCCCTCCATCACTTCACCCTGAGCCAATTTCTGTGCACCACTAAATTTTTCTTCATCCCCACTTTGCCCTGTGTGCCATAACCGAACCTCTACTGCCCCCCTGTTGTCGCTGACACGACCGTGCCACCGCGGTGCGCCATCGCACGGCTACGCCGCATGTGGCCACACCTTCTCCACCATCCTCCACCCCAACCGTCACCTCGGTTTGGTCCATGATAGTCTACTGATGCTCCCTCGCTAGCTAGTTAAGTTCTTAGGTGCTCTAGTGTGGTAGAACCTCCTAAATTATAGGGCCCACATGCACCTGTCACTGTCCAATGACCTCTGATGACTATGCATATGTTCCCGGTAACTTAAGAAGTCTGTCGGGTGTCCTCGGGGAACCCCGAATCATCCATAATTTTCGAGCAGGATCCCATTATAGAGTCATTGCAGTATTACAACATTTATTCAAATATCTACATCATAGTAAAATAGCGGAAGTCTTATAATAACTTAGTTTACAAACTAGTTGTTTCAAACCTTATAAACTAAGTTCAATAATTATTACAAACCATAGTAGTGGAGTGGTATTAGTAACATAATACAAACACACAATATAAGTACCCTGCCCAAGGGTCACACATTCACTTATCATCATCAATCGGAACAACAGTCATGCAGCACGGTCCAAAGCAGACCTGCTCATGAGGCTCACCTGCAACAAGGGTCAATGAACCCTGAGTGCAAAAGTACTCAACAAGACTTAATCGAAATAAAATTGATAGAGCACAGGCATGCAGGCTCAGGGATTCAAGGTATGGCTTTAGCAATAATCAAAGTTCTTTTGCGTAAAAGCTCTCTAACAAGATTCTTTACATCATCATTTTTATCTTCCAAAAAGATCATATACAAAGCTGACAGGATCCGTATTGAGATCATGAAACTTCATATCCAACACTTTCTCAAACCTTACCTAAGTTCCAATTATTAACTACGATGATGAACAGAGAGTTGAGTCTCCATAACCGAGGAGCAACGATGATTCGAACCGATTAAACCCAGCTGGGGATTCTAGACCACACGACATATGTAGGTCCCTGACCTACATATACCAATCTACCCTCAGGTCCTCTAAAACAAGAATGGGTCCGCGCCACCCGAGAATACAGTACTCCACCAATCCAGCCCATTGCCACGTGGGTACACGCTATTCCCGCCATCTCTCCACTCCTAGTGCATGAGTAGCCATTCTCGTAATAGAATTGCCAAGTTAAGGCTTACCGGAGTATGTGGTTAGTACTACAAAGTCTCATCTCACACAGTTCAACAACGGACGGTTCTTAATCGACACAGACGGAAAGAACCCGCTCACAAGACCTCCATGTCTTGTGGCTCTCACACACCAAGTCCGCCCAGTCTAGATTTATTACTCTACATGCTCATATCTCATGATAACATACATAACCATCCGTAACCAAAAACCATTTGTGTCACGTAGGTGACAGGTCATCACCTGACTTTTATCAGTCTAAGCATGGCTAAGCATAAATAGACATTCTCGAATGTAAATGGTTAACAAGGTAGATATGGGAAACAAGGTTGGTAATGCACCAGTTAGGTTTTCACTCAACTCCTAATCACTTAATGTAGTACTTGAAAGCAAAAGCGATATAATTTGTAAAACACAAGGTAGGTTTAAATGCATCCGGGGCTTGCCTTGGTTGTCGACAAAGTCTAGTTCTGGAGTCGTCCCACCGATATCAGATCCCACCTCAACAGATGGATTAACCTCTTCAACCACTTGATTGACTACCATGTGCTCACTATCGTTCACTACACGAAGTAACAATGCCATGTTTAAAATGATGCGAGATATTAAACATGATGCTTGATGATGGATACAAAAATTAATAACTTGAATACAACTTTCCTTCGTGGTACAGTTACAAGTTAAAACTAACTAATCATTTTTCATAACACTTATTTCAATTGCCAAGGATCATTACCAACTAATGACCCAAGGTCATCACTCAATCCAAAAATTCAAACAAAACCTAAATCATTAAAGGTTACTATTTGCTTTTATGAATTAATTATTTAATTCAAAATTATGAAATAAATCAACTTATTCCAATGGAGCTCAAAATTTTTGTAAAGGTTCATTACATGATAACTAAGTGGCAAAACAATTTTCATAATTTTTGGATAAATAATAAAGCCTAGAAAAATCATGGAAACTCATTTATTAATTAATTGAGCAATTTTCATCACATTCAAAAAGTACTGAAAAGCAATAGTTCATATTTTTCCTAAATAATATACATCACAGAGATGTCACACAAAACTTTTCATAATTTTTGGATCTCTAAATAATTCTACACAAAAATAACAAAAACTCATACTATTCATTCATTTCTGAAAAAGAAAAATTTCCATTTTCAAATAACCCGCTCACTGACAAGGTGACCCCACCTGTCATCCCCGACCTCACACGCTGACCACGGCGATAGCGGCTTTGACCGGTGATTTCTCGCCGCCGGTGAGATCAACGGCGACGGCGAAGACACCAACATGTTCACCGCGACTAGGCGCACCTACTGATGTCACTAATTGCATCGATCGCTGTACAAACCGAGCTTGACGCCGACCATGGCGGACATGGCGGTGTGGCTGCGCTACGCCAGCGAAACGGGACCGGTAGCGGTTAAACAAATGGTCCAAGAAGACTCAGGAGCTCACCCCGCACACGTTGGAGTCGATGGCCGAGCTGGATGATCAACGGAAGAGTGGTTCGACGAGCACAACCGCGGCGGCGCGAGCAACGTCGACGGCAATGTTCCGGTGGCTGCAGTGGACAAATTGATCAAGCAACAAGACACAAAGCACCACGGGAACATGGTGAAGCTGGAGCAACACTTCGCAGGGACAAAGGCTCACCGTAGAGCGCTGGCCATGACGATGCTCACTCAACGGTGGTGCTGTCGGCCGCGAGGAAGAAAGGTGACGAGCAGCGTTTCCCGGCGAAGTCAAGCGACCAGGGTAGGTTGGCTAGGTGCGCAAGGGACAGGCAGAGCTATGGCAGGCTTTGCCAAGGATGGAAATGCTCTAAGGCGATGACGCAAGCTTGACAGAGCGATGGCGGTGATGTCGGGAAAACAGAGAAGACGAACGACGAAAAACGGCGACGGTGAAGGCCTTATAGCGTGGCTTAGAAGTACAAGGAAGCCACGCAGGAGCCTTCTCTACGCCAACGCAAAGCCAAAGACGGCCACGAGCACGCCTGGAAGCCGGAGGAAGGCCGCCGGCGGTGACAGCTGCCCGATGGCACTGTTTGCCATAATTACAAAATTGCCACTCGTTTTAAATTCTCAAATTACTCCCAAATTTGTATAGTAACTAAAAAATCTCCAAAAATAAAAGTTGTTCCAAATTCAAAATTCTACAACTTTGCTTCAATAACCATACTCTAATTCGGTCTACATTTTGAAATGCAAGTTTGAAATCAAAAGGGGACACTTTAAGTACATTTCGCCTTTTCAAATTACTTCCAATTTTATATAACAACTTTGAAAACTCCAAAAATAAACTTTGTATAACTTGACAAGCTATACACTTTTGCTTTTAGGCTCAACCCCAAAATGTGCTTAGATTTTGAAATGGGTTTTCCAGGGTAAAATTAAATGTTGAAATCAGGGTTTTCGAAAATTCAAATCAATACAAAGATTTTTAACTCAATTCAAGCCATACAAGTCAACACATATAACATAAAGGTAAACTTGTTTTAGTGTATGCATATCAAAATTTTCATTAACACATGAATGATGTGCTATGCATATGATGACATGGCATGTTTTAGTATTTAAACACCCGAGGTGTTACAATCCTTCCCCCTAAAAGAAATCTCGTCCCGAGATTTAAAGTCCAAGGGTAAGTAATAGAAAAGGAAATGTGTCAATCCAAAAACATCCAAAACCTATCCATAAACAGCTAACGTCTCTTTACAAACATGGTTCATAACAACCGAGCAAAACTAACATTATTATATATTGACGCAAGAAACTCTGGAAATTGCTCTAGCAAGTAATCTTCAGATTCCCAAGTAGCTTCTTCTTTAGAATGTTGATTCCATTGTATCTTGTAGAACTTGATTGTGCTCCTTCGAGTGACACGATCTTTCTAATCCAGAACTCAGATAGGATATTCAGAATAGGTCAAATCAGGTTCAAGTTCCACTCCTTCAACCTCAACATTCTGCTCGGGCACTCAGAGACACTTCTTTAATTGGGAAATATGGAACACATCGTGCACAGCTGAAAGATGTTTTGGTAACTTCAAGCGATATGCCACCTTTCCACACCTTTCCAGAATTTGAAATGGTCCAATATAACAAGGTGCCAACTTGCCTTTAACATCAAAACGGGTAACTCCCTTCATTGGTGATACCTTCAGATATACAAAATCTCCCTTGTTAAACACCAAAGGTCTACGTCATTTATCTGCATAACTCTTTTGTCGAGACTGAGCTATCTTCAAATTACTTTGTATCTGTCTAACCTTCTCTTCTATTTCTTTCATAAGGTCAACTCCAAAGAACCATCTTTCCCCGGGTTCAGACCAATTTAGTGATGTTCTGCATCTACGACCATAGAGTGCTTCAAATGGAGCCATTCTATTGCTCTCCTGATAACTATTGTTATATGAGAATTCAGCCAAAGGCAAACATTCATCTCACTTATTGGAATAGTTAAGAACACGACGTCTTAACATATCTTCAAGTACTTGATTGACCCTTTCAGTCTGACCATCAGTCTGTGGGTGATAAGCTGTACTATGCAGGAGTTTGGTACCCAACGAAGCATGCAATTATTTCCAAAAGTTGGAATAAAACTGTGTACCCCTATCTGACACTATGGTCTTTGGTATTCCATGTAGGCTCACGGTTCATGCTAAATACATCTTGGCATATTGGATAGTGGGGTATGTACTCGTGACTGGAAGAAAATGTGCTGACTTAATTAGTCGATCTACAATAATCCATATTGAATCAAAGCCTTTAGATGTCTTGGGTAGACCAACAATAAAGTCCATACTAATATCCTCCCACTTCCAAGCTGGAATAGGCAATGGCTGTAATTCTCCAGCGGACTTCAAATGTATAGCTTTTACCTTTTGACAAGTATCACACTTTGCTATATATCGAGCAATCTCTATCTTCATTTTGATCCACCAAAATATCTGTTTCAAGTCATGGTACATCTTATTACTTCCCGGATGAATAGATAACCTAATAGCATGTGCCTCTTCAAGAATTGACTGTCGCAACTCAGGAACCTTTGGTACCACAAGACGATTCTTGAACCATAGCACACCTTCATCATCTATTTTGAAGCATTCCGCTTTTCCATTCCGAACTCTTTCTTTTATATGGGCTATACCCTTGTTTTCTTTCTGAGCGGCAATAATCTGGCCTTGAATAGTTGATCCAACAGTTATATTGGTCAAACTACCTTGTTGAATTACCTCTATACTCAACTTTTCCATCTCTTGGCATAAAGTCAAATCCATTGTTTTTACTGTCAGACAATTGCAATGACTCTTACGACTGAGGGCATTTGCAACCACATTTGCCTTACCAGGATGGTAATGTACTTCCAAGTTATAATCTTTAATCAATTCTAACCATCTTCTTTGTCACATGTTCAATTCTGATTGAGTAAAGATATACTTTAAACTCTTGTGATCTGTATACATATGGCAAGTATTACCAAGTAGGTAATGCCGCCAAATCTTCAAAGCATGGACAACCGCTGCTAACTCCAAATTATGAGTTGGATAATGTTCTTCATGTTGCTTAAGTTGTCTGGAAGCATAGGCAATGACTCGGTCTTCTTGCATCAATACACATCCAATGCCAATACCAGAAGCATCACAATAAACGTCAAATGACTTCTCGATATCTGGTTGTGCTAATACTAGTGCCGTGGTTAGTAATCTCTTCAAAGTCTGGAAGGCTTCTTCACAATCAGATGACCAGACAAACTTGGCTTGGTTCTTCAACAACCCAGTAATGGACTTAGATATTCTAGAGAAATCTGGGATAAAACAATGGTAATAACCCGCCATTCCAAGAAAACTCTGAACTTGATGAACTATGGTTGGCGGTTTCCAATCTAGTACATCCTTAACTTTGCTTGGATCTACTCTAACTCCTTCAGCTGACAAAACATGTCCTAAAAATTATACTTTCTTTAGCCAAAAGTCACACTTACTGAACTTGGCATAAAGCTGATGTTCTCTCAAGCGGGTTAGAACAATTTTGAGATGTTTTGCATGTTCTTTCTTGTTCTTAGAATATACTAAGATGTCATCAATGAAGACCACTACAAACTTGTCTAGCTCAGGCATGAATACTGAATTCATCAGATACATAAAATGAGCTGGGGCATTCGTCAAACCAAAAGATATTACCAAGTATTCATATAATCCATATCTTGTGGTAAATGCCATTTTGGGAACATCTTCAGACTTAATTTTGATTTGGTGGTAACCTGACCTCAAATCAATCTTGGAGAAAACTTTGGCTCCTACCGGTTGATCAAAAAGCAAGTCTATCCGAGGTAAGGGATACTTATTCTTAATGGTTACTTCATTCAATGGACGATAGTCAACACACAACCTTAGGGTCTCATCTTTCTTTTTCACAAAAATTATAGGACATCCCTAAGGTGATGAACTAGGTTGGATAAACCCCTTATCAATCAACTCTTGCAACTAAGTCTTCAACTTGGCTAATTCCTTGGGAGGCATCCTATAAGCTCTCCGAGAGATCGGAGCTGTTCCAGGTTTTAACTCTATGTTAAACTGAACATCCCTATCTGGTGGTAGACCGGGTAAATCTTCAGGAAAAACATCCAAAAATTCACAGACTACCAGGATATCTCTAATCTCCTTGATGGAAGTCGCATAAACTTTTTCCACTGATCTCCTTAAGGTTCAAAGTTGGATAAGAAGCTGAGAATTACTATCAGGCAAACTCACCCTTATTGGCCTATTCAAAGCATCTATAACAGCCTTATGCTGATACATCCAATTCATTCCCAAGATCACATCTATATCTTGATCCTTGAGAATAATCATGGTAGTGGGAAAAATATGCCCACCCAGGTTTATGGGTACCTAGTATACCATTTCCTTAGTACACAGACGTCCCTCGGGCGACTATATAAAGAAATTTTCCTTTATTTCCCTAATTGGAATTTCATGCTTTACAACAAAGGTTCTATTGATGAATGAATGAGATGCACCAGAATAAAAAAGCATAACTGTAGGATGATCGGTGACAGGAAACATACCCAGCATCACGGGCTCCCCTTCTGGAATCTCACCGGCCTGAATATAGAAAACCCACCCCCATCTTCTTTTCATCTTTGCCCTTCTGAGCATTCTGATTATTGTTCTTATTCTGAACTTGACCCTATTGTTGATTGCTAGGAGCCTTCTGAAAATTTGTATTATACTATTTGGGATACGGACATTCCCTAGAGAAATGACCGGACCTTCCACAATTGTAACATGGATAACTATGACCCTGGGGCGTTGGAGCACGGACACCAGGAGCATTTGTCTGTTGTGGATTCTGGTAAGTTGTGGCAGGACGGACATTTGATTGTTGCCCAGCTTGGAACTGCGGTGGACGATAAGGAGGACGATAATGATTGACTGGGTGATAGATTATCTGTTGCCTCTTTTGATTTCCACCAAAAGATCCAGATGGCACACTCTTTTTCTTCTTGATCTCCTTATGCTGCCGATATTTTTCCTCTGAAGCAATAGCAATGTTCACTGCCTCATGATAAGTAACATTGGTACAGGTAGTCATCATTGTCTGTAGTTTGATATTCAGACCTCACATAAACCATTTCTTTTTCTTAGCATCTGTGTTGACATGTTCAGATGCATACTGTGACAGGTGATTGAATCTACCCACATATTACATAACTGTTTGATCCCCTTGCTTCAAAGCAAGGAACTCATCCAGCTTCATAGCCATAACTCCCTCTAGGATATAATGGGCTCAGAAAGCAGTACGAAACTCTACCCAAGTTAACTGAACACCCGCTGGTTGTATAGCCACAAGATTTGCCCACCAAGCACCTGCTGCACCTCTAAGCTGTTGGGCAGCAAAAATAGGTTTCTAATACTTCATGCAGGGAATGAGATCAAACTTCTGCTCCATTGTACGAAGCCAATCATTAGCTTCCAATGGTTCATCGGCCTTGGTAAACACCGGTGGTCTTGTATCTGTGAAATCAACATACGTAGCTTCATGCCTAGGATGATTGCGACCACGGTTCCCTTGCATCACATTCTGATTACTCTGAGCTATCTCTCGAAGCAATCAAGCATTTTCAACAGTCACATTGACAAGAGCGGCGATAGCATCAGCCAGATTTGGTGGAACTGGTGGTGGATCAGGAATACCGTCCTCATCTTGTGAAGTACTAGGAATATGCGAACCCCGCGTACGACGCATCTGTTCATGACAAACCAAACTTTACTCACAAGCCTTTATTGAACTATTAAAATAACTTACTACAAACACATTACACTGGTTCACTTATTTAAGCACAAGCCCGCACCTAAACAAGACTACTTAACTTAACTAGATCTCACTATTTTACAACTCTACTCTTCTCCTCGACCACATCAAACCTCGTGATCGGTATCTATTCTAGAAACATTTCCGCCTTCATTATCACTTTCATAGACCATCACTAATTCTTCTAGATCTTCTTCTTCTTCCTCTTCAAGTTCATCATCATCTGCAATGATGACACCTAGGTCCATGGCATCGGCCTGAGGTTCATGATTTGGATCCAAAAGATTGTTCAGCCTATGAACTTCTTCATGCATATTGGTAGAATATTCTTCTAAATCTTCTACATAAAATTCTAGCTCATGTGCTCTAGCTCTAGCTACATCTTCTCTATGCCAAGCCTCATTTCTCCCTTCCACCATACGAACTAACATACGCTCGTAGTTCTTATGAGCGGTGGTGAGACACCTCAATTTATCCCGTAACTCGCCCACATGGATGGCATCCATAGCCCTATCTCTAGTAGCCTGTGCTAACTCTACTGTAAGCCTCTGTATCTCTGCCTAGGGATCAGGCCTAGAGCTGCTACTACTAGCACCATCATTCCTAGGGGCAAGCTAGTGACGAGGAACTCCTTTGGGTCCAACGGACTTACAGGGCGTTATCTTGGTACGAGCCATACTGTAGGAAGCAAGATTAATCCAAGTAAGACAATCTAATACAAGTCTCAATAGCAGCCAGGATGGATTACACGATTTAACCCAGACTCACTACTTAACTCCAGACTAAGAGGGAAAGTAAGTAACAAGTGGATTAATCATGATGCATGAATCGTTCTGACGAACAAAACATCAAAGCTTATAAGGTACAAAAACAACAGTTGTTATTATATAGGGCATAATAAGATTACTACTCCACCACACAAAGCCTTTTTAATCAAATAAGGAACGGAGATAATGAAATAAGATAAGTCGGAAGCAATTTGGACCAAATTAACAAGTTATATATATTTGTCCCAAATCATTTTTAAGTTTTTGTAAAACAATACAACAAAGACTTTATAACGATCGCTCTGATACCACTCTGTGGTAGAACCTCCTAAATTATAGGGCCCACATGCATCTGTCACTGTCCAATGACCTCTGATGACTATGCATATATTCCTGGTAATTTAAGAAGTCTGTCGGGTGTCCTCGGGGAACCCCGAATCATCCACGATTTCCGAGCAGTATCCCATTACAGAGTCATTGCAGTATTACAACATTTATTCAAATATCTACATCAGAGTAAAATAGTGGAAGTCTTATAATAACTTAGTTTACAAACTAGTTGTTTCAAACCTTACAAACTAAGTTTGATAATTATTACAAACCATAGTAGTGGAGTGGCATTAGTAACATAATACAAACACACAATATAAGTACCATGCCCAAGGGTCACACATTCACTTATCATCATCAATCAGAACAACAGTCATGCAGCACGGTCTAAAGCAGACCTGCTCATGAGGCTCACCTGCAACAAGGGTCAACGAACCCTGAGTACAAAAGTACTCAACAAGACTTAACCGAAATAAAATTGATAGAGCAGAGGCATGCAGGCTCAGGGATTCAAGGTATGGCTTTAGCAATAATCAAAGTTCTTTTGCGTAAAAGCTCTCTAACAAGATTCTTTATATCAACATTTTTATCTTCCAAAAAGATCATATACAAAGCTGATAGGATCCGTATTGAGATCATGAAACTTCGTATCCAACACTTTCTCAAACCTTACTCAAGTTCTAGTTATTAACTACGATGATGAACAGAGAGTTGAGTCTCCATAACCAAGGAGCAACGACGATTCGAACCGATTAAACCCAGCTGGGGATTCCAGACCACATGACATATGTAGGTCCCTGACCTACATATACCAACCTACCCTCAGGTCCTCTAAAACAAGAACGGGTCTACGCCACCCGAAAATACAGTACTCCACCAATCCAGCCCATTGCCATGTGGGTACACGTTATTTCCGCCATCTCTCCACTCCCAGTGCGCGAGTAGCCATTCTCATAATAGAATCGCCAAGTTAAGGCTTACTGGAGTATGTGGTTAGTACTACAAAGTCTCATCTCACATAGTTCAACAACGGACGGTTCTTATTCGACACAGGCGAAAAGAACCCGCTCACAAGACCTCTATGTCTTGTGGCTCTCACACACCGAGTCCGCACGGTCTAGATTTATTACTCCACATGCTCATATCTCATGATAACATACATAACCATCCATAACCAAAAACCATTTGTATCACGTAGGTGACAGGTCATCACCTAACTTTTATCGGTCTAAGCATGGCTAAGCATAAATAGACATTCTCGAATGTAAACGGTTAACAAGGTAGATATGGGAAATAAGGTTGGTAATGCACCAATTAGGTTTTCACTCAATTCCTAATCACTTAATGCAGTACTTGAAAGCAAAAGCAATATAATTTGTAAAACACAAGGTAGGTTTAAATGCATCCGGGGCTTGCCTTGGTTGTCGGAAAAGTCTAGTTCCAGAGTCGTCCCACCGATATCAGATCTGACCTCAATAGACGGATTAACCTCTTCAACCACTTGATTGACTACCACGTGCTCACTATCATTCACTACACGAAGTAACAATGCCATGTTTAAAATGATGCGAGATATTAAACATGATGCTTGATAATGGATACAAAAATTAATAACTTGAATACAACTTTCCTTCGCGGTACAGTTACAAGTTAAAACTATCTAAACCTTTTTCATAACACTTATTTCAATTGCCAAGGATCATTACCAACTAATGACCCAAGGTCATCACTCAATCCAAAAATTCAAACAAAACCTAAATCATTAAAGGTTACTATTTGCTTTTATGAATTAATTATTTAATTCAAAATTATTAAATAAATCAACTTATTCCAATGGAGCTCAAAATTTTTGTAAAGGTTCATTACATGATAACTAAGTGGCAAAACAATTTTCATAATTTTTGGATAAATAATAAAGCCTAAAAAAATCATGGAAACTCATTTATTAATTAATTGAGCAATTTTCATCACATTCAAAAATTACTGAAAAGCAATAGTTCATATTTTTCCTAAATAATATACATCACAGAGATGTCACACAAAAATTTTCATAATTTTTGGAGCTATAAATAATTCTACACAAAAATAACAAAAACTCATACTATTCATTCATTTCTAAAAATGAAAAATTTCCATTTTCAAATAACCCGCTCACTGACAAGGTGACCCCACCTGTCATCCCCGACCTCCCGCGCTGACCATGGCGACAGCGGCTTTGACCGGTGATTTCTCGCCGCCGGTGAGATCAACGGCGACGGCGAAGACACTAACATGTTCACCACGACTAGGCGCACCTACTGATGTCACTAATTGCATCGATCGCTGTACAAACCGAGCTTGACGCCGACCATGGCGGACATGGTAGTGTGGCTGTGCTATGCTAGCGAAACAGGACCGGTAGCGGTTAAACAAATGGCCCAGGAAGACTCAGGAGCTCACCCTACACACGCTGGAGTCGATGGGTGAGCCGGGTGATCAACGGAGGAGTGGTTCGACGAGCATAGTAACCGCGGCGGCACGAGCAACATCGACGACGATGTTCCGGTGGCTGCGGTGGACAAATTGATCAAGCAACAAGGCACAAAGCACCACAGGAACAAGGTGAAGCTGGAGCAACACTTCGCAGGGACAAAGGCTCACCGTAGAGCGCTGGCCACGATGGTGTTCACTCAACGGTGGTGCTGCCGGCCGCGGGGAAGAAAGGCGACGAGCGGCGTTTCCTGGCGAAGTCAAGCGACCAGGGTAGGTTGGCTGGGTGCGCAAGGGACAGGCGGAGCTATGGTAGGCTTTGTCAAGGATGGAAATGCTCTAAGGCAATGACGCGAGCTCGACGGAGCGATGGTGGCGGCGTCGGGAAAACAGAGAAGACGAACGACGAAAAACAGCGACGGTGAAGGCCTTATAGCGCGGCTCAGAAGCACAAGGAAGCCACGCAGGAGCCTTCTCCGCGCCAACGCAAAGCCAAAGACAGCCACGAGCGCGCCTAGAAGCCGGAGGATGGCCGCCGGCGGTGACAGCTGCCCGATGGCACTGTTTGCCATAATTACAAAATTGCCACTCATTTTAAATTCTCAAATTACTCCCAAATTTGTATAGTAACTCAAAAATCTCCAAAAATAAAAGTTGTTCCAAATTCAAAATTCTACAACTTTTCTTTAATAACCATACTCTAATTCGGTCTACATTTTGAAATGCAAGTTTGAAATCAAAAGGGGACACTTTAAGTACATTTTGCCTTTTCAAATTACTTCAAATTTTATATAACAACTTTGAAAACTCCAAAAACAAACTTTGTATAACTTGACAAGATCTGCACTTTTGCTTTTAGGCTCAACCCCAAAATGTGCTTAGATTTTGAAATAGGTTTTCCAGGGTAAAATTAAATGTTGAAATCAGGGTTTTCGGAAATTCAAATCAATACAAAGATTTTTAACTCAATTCAAGCCATACAAGTCAACACATATAATATAAAGGTAAACTTGTTTTAGTGTATGCATATCAAAATTTTCACTAACACATGAATGATGTGCTATGCATATGATGACATGGCATATTTTAGTATTTAAACACCCGAGGTGTTACATCTGGTTCGCCAGGGCAGCCGCGCCACTGTCACGGAATGTCGCGCATCGCCGCAGTTGGCTCTAGCGAGTCCCGTCGCCCTATGTTGCTGCTTAGCATAGCCGCTCGGGTTGGGGATGGTGACCGACCTAATAGGTGGGCTAGCGCATGTCTTAGGTGGATGGTGCGACCATGCTGTGTCGTCGTCCGCTGCGCCGCCATGCACTGAGCCAAAGAGGGTACGCGTGGGTGAATTAGGGAAAGGACAGGGGGTTAAGTGAGAAGGTCTGAGAGGAGGAAATAGTGTTAGCACTTAGTTGTGATTTAGGAGAAGTGCGAAGCCTCTTTTGCAAAAGCACCAACACGCGTGGGAGATTAGTTTTTCTTTTTCTAGGAATTAGTGAATGGTTTTCTAATTTAATTTCTAAACTGATTTTTGGTAATTAATATAAAATCATATAGGTGTCCAAAAATTGTGAAATAAATTTTGTTAGTTTCTGTTGGCACGAAAATGCGTCGACACATGGCAAGCTGGAAGGATCTGCTCGATGGAGCTAGTGATCCGCTTGGCTTCAACACAGGGGTAACCGATCCTGCGAATTCCTCCCGAGACGTGCCAGTCAATTTGACCCTGCAATTAATAAGGAGAGAAAGTTTATCAGTAATTTAAGGTGGAACATGCCGGTCTTTGCCCAGACAGTTCCAAGTGTGCCGCTTTGGGAGTAGCCAGACGGAAAAATCGACTAAGTAGCCGATACGCACAGAAATCGACTGTTACGGATAGTAGAGCTTATGGATCGTGATTGGTTTTATGTTGATAAGTACAATGCCCGCGTACATAAATGAGATCATCAGCTAGTTGGATATTACCAGTATGAATCATTGAGCCAATGAATCTAATCAAGAAAAGGTTATAACATGCAAACAAATCAACTATCTAATACAAATGGACCTACAGACGCTCTGAATCTAATTTGTTACCATCAACAGTGAGGTTCGATTGGATCGATGGTAGCTATGATGATAATAACAAACTAAAACCTTAGAATCTGTAAAACCATCTATACTTCGACAGGCTTTCCGAAAGGCATGCTATACGTGAAGGCTCAGATGAATCGACTGAAATAGCCGATTTAGGTGAAAAAGTACCACAGCGTGTGAACAATCGACTATTTCACATGAACAAACCCATAGACTCCTCAGACTTAACCTGCTATCTCTAATAGTGAGGTTCGACTGGATCGATGCAGCCATGAAAAAAATAACGAATCAAACCCTTAAAGTACACAGATCTATTCACGCTTAAAAGAGTCATGGACGCACACTGCATGCGTTAATGCACAGGAGATCGGGTATTTAGCCGATATAGGCATAGCAAACAGCTAAGGTCACGCCTAATCAGGAACAAATCTACTAACTAGCATCCTCCAATCTACAGTGCCATCAGTGGGGATCGACCAGATCGTTATAGCCATAATTGTGAACTATAAACTTGATTTAACTAGCCATCAAACCTCTTACTATGCATGATCAAGATTAAAATAGAACAGCCGATGAAACATAACCCGTCGCTCAGAGTAAGAAACATCATGTTGTAATAAAGCGAACGACGGACTGAAAGGATATAAGGTCGATCTAACTTAATCTTGACCGAGCAGATTGATGTTGCTGCAAACTAATAACAATGAAAACATCAGCAAGATCGGTAACTTAATGAATCTACAAAAAGGACGCCACCCTTAGATAGAGCCGATAACTTGACCTTAATCTAGTTCAAGCAGTGGAGGTCGACTAGATCAATGTGGTCGTACTTGAACTAGATAAGAGTCGATAACTAGCTTATACTAGAGTTCGCAGTGGAGGTCGACCGGATCAATGCAGCCGTACAAACCAAAGTATAAACCATGATGGTACTTACAGACAACCCAGAGGTCGGCCGGATGTAAGGTCAAGATGGCAGACTAGAGGGGGTGAATAGTCCTTTCTAAAATTAATCATGTAGGCTTACCAAAACAAATGCGGAATTAAAATTATCGGCCTAGCCGAAACTACACCCCTCTATCTATGTTCTCTAGCACCTTGCAAAGATCCTAATTAAGCAATTAAGGTGTCGGGCTAGCTAGAGCTCACCTAGTCAATTCTAGAAGCAAGGTCACACAAACCTATGCCACTAGTACTTCAAGTAACGGTGGAGCTCCTACACATTCTAGTAAGCAAAAGCACAAAGCCACCTAAGCTCACTAGCAATGCTCAATAACAAGGCTACACAAGCCAAATTATAGAGCGCAAGTTACTTAGTTACACAAACTAAGCAATGTGACTAACAAGGTTACACACACCAAATTAGCCATGCAAGGGAGCTACTTCTATGCTACACAAGCTAAATGGTAACTAGCAAGCTACACAAGCTAACTAATTACAAGAGCAACTACACAAGCACAATGTATATGAAAGTAATACAAGCTTATGTTGCGCGGAAAGCAAACTACCGAGAAGATGATGAAGACAATGTGTGATTTTCTCCTGAGGTTCACGTGTTTGCCAACATGCTACATCCCCGTTGAGACAAGCTCCAAGGTTGCCGGCGGTCCTCTTGCTAGTGGTGACCCGCAAGTCACACTCTCCCACATGGAGTGCTTACCACAAGCTCTAGCACTTGACCCGGCCGGACCACTTGTCGCCCTTCACGTCTCACTCTACTAGAGTTGCTCTTCATGGCTCCCACAGGGCGAGCACAATGCCCCTCATAAAGCTCTTCTTCATAGCACTGCACAAGCTTCTTGTGGGCTTCGATGGAGACCACCACCAAGCCATCTAGGAGGTGACAACCTCCAAGAGTAACAAGCACCACTGGCTTGTAACTCGATCACCTAGTGCCACTTGATGTAACCTCACGATGCAATCGTACTAGAATCGCCCTCTCACACAATCGAATGATCACTATCAAGTATATCTGTATATGTGAGATGGAGGGCTCCAAAGCACTCACAAGCATGGACGCAAAGTCCCCCGAGGTGCTCAGCCCAAGCCATGGTCGAGACCACCTTCTATTTATAGCCCCATGGGCTAAACTAGCCGTTACCCCTTCATTAGGCAAATTTTGGGAAGACCAGACCCACCCTGCCAGCGTCTGGTCGCTCTACGCCGTCCATGTGTCGCTATGCGTTCAACCGGAGCCACCCGATCTCAACGGTTAAGTTGCAACCAGATGCTGCATAGTGAATGACCGAACACTGCTGCACCTAAGTTCGGTCATTTCCAGAGAACTCCCTGAGCCTCTATTTTATGACTAGACGCATCCGGTCCACCATGACTGGACGTAGACCAGCGTCCAATCAGTTCTGTGCACACGCGCCTAACTCCGGTGCTGCCTACGTCACCATACATCAGCACTGACCGGACACAGACCCTGAGCAGCCGGTCATGAGACCAAGACTGCATGCTCACTGCTACCATTGACTAAACGCACCGGTCCTACCAAGGCCAGTGTTCGATTAGTTCTGCAAAACCCTGTCTTTTCTGTATAGGGCGCCGGTGGCACCATCAGACTGTCCGCACTCAATCCTAGCGACGATGCAAAGTTAGATCACTCGAGTGACACTAGATGACCGATATGCAAACAAGTTTGCCCCTCTTGATAGTATGGCCATCTATCCTAAACCCGGTCATAAACTTCTCTACACACCTATGATCGGTGAAATGAAATGCCCTAGGTTATACCTTTGCCTTGCGCATTCTATTCCATCTCCTCCAATGTCGATGCAACACATGCACCAACATGATCAACAATGATATGATCCACTTCATATTATCACATGATCATATTGGTTCATCGATCTTGACTTCACTTGCTTTTCACCGTTGCCTTTGTCCATCGGCGCCAAGTCTTGCTTAAGCTTCACCGCCACATGGTCCATCACTCCAAAGCCTCCAACTTGCCCTTCATGCTTGCAACCGGTCCATCAAGCCAAGTCATGTCTTGATCTTCTCCACCTTGATCACATGACTCAATGTCATGTCTCATTTGCAATGAGCTCCTTCATGATCACATGTGTGAGCTTTGCAACATCTCTAAGCCATTTTCACCTTCATGGCATATGTTGCTCACACACATGTACCTGTAGACTAATCACATGTGTATCTCACATAAACATAATTAGTCCACCTAGGTTGTCACTCAATTACCAAAACCGCATAAGGACCTTTCACCGAACCGATGCAGCCTTGCTTGCTAAAGAACTCGCCGAGATCTACTCTACTCCTACTCGTAAGGGTTGGCCGGAGCCGAAAAAAGGTAAATTGTATTTGATTGATTGGATGTCCTTTACAATAGCCGGGGTCCAATATTTATATCCGGAACCTATGCATGAATCCTACTTAAGCACGACTCATTACAATCTTTGGCATAAGAGAAAATATTCCTAATCTAAGATAACTTGGACTCTAATCTTTCCCTTTTTGTAGAGTCCAATATGTATTTTCCAACGCCAACCGTAGCTCATTATCGTTATCTACTGACATCATTCAAAGAGAGCCGATTCTAGTATTGTATCTAAATCAGCTAATATCAATCCTTATGCAATCGATTCCTTGATCGGCATAATTCTAGAAGCTTTGAGTTCCTGCGTTCTTCTTCCCAAATTTTGGTGTAAACATATGCCCCCCCAATTTTGGGATAAAAATGATTTTATTTCAAAATTCCTATTCATCTGTTTACCACGTCGCAACTGTTTTGTTCCGAGATATACGCGTGACTCCTGACTTCCCGGCCCGAGTTTTATATAATATCTCAATAGTATCTTTTCAAACTCTTTCTTCTCAAATTTATTTCATCCGATTTCTAGGAAATGAGGAACGAAATCTTGATTCCATCAGCTGTTGTTTCCAATGTCTATTTTCTTGGGCCTATGGGTGACCTTGATCTATCTAATTTTATCTACCAAGAAACCAATCAAATCACCTTCAAACAGTCTGTAGTGGATTTGTCCTCCTAGAATATCAAAACTCCCTTCAAAAATTGACCTAAAATGCCTAAGGTATGGAGAGACTGGTTTTGTAGGGTATCCGAAAAAAGGCTAGAGATTAGGAGGTTTATGATTTGAATCAATGTTTGATACTCTCATTATCTAGGATGGAGAGGAATGATTCACTCTAGATTTTCACATCTTATTTCTGGTCTAATGCCTTGAATGCCTTCATTTTTTGTCATGGTCTAATGACCATTACTTTGGCCGATGTTTACATATTGACCGGCCTTAGAATAACTAGATCAATGCAGCCTTATGATTACTTAAGTGTTGGTTCCAAAAAAATAGCCAAGATATTGGAATGCACAGGATGGGCAAGCTACATTCTGAACCATATTGGAGGCGGATCAACTATTGGTGAAAGTGAATATGTGGCTTTTTCTGAATATGTGGCTAGAAAGATTCATCTTCTGCGAGTCATCTTGTGGCCCAACTTATAATCACAAACTTATGGCAGAGCATCTGGCAGTGGGCAAGGATATCCCCCTCCGAAAGTATCTGTTAGGAGCTGCTTACCATTTGATGCACCAGGTAACTGCCCAGTTGCTGAAGAATGAACCAGTGCATACTATTAGTGGCCCTTAGTGGTTGATACAGCTATGGCTGAACCTATATATGTCCAAGATTGTAAGGCCTGATTTTAGAAACCTGAGCTTTCCTTCCTCTAACTTTGATGAGGAATATAGAGGTGAAGAAGGGAGAACCCGTTAGTGCATGAGCTATGGTGAAGCTGCATCGGCCATAACAATTGATGTCAATGTTGGCCATCTCTTCAAAAAGTTTTATAGAGGATCTGATGCAGACATCTTGACTTAGCTTCCCTATGATGAGAATGGGAACAATGAGCTGGTCCTCCCATTCAAATTTTGATTTGAATCAGGTTGTTCGGACGAAACGACAGCCGCAATCTTTAATTCCTTTATCAAACCTTACGTTCTTCCAGCTGAGTTTCGTTATGGCCATGGAAAAATGGCTACAGGTTCCTTTCTTCTAGGCAATCTTCCAACTTATGAGTTTTACAATCCCTCTTTCACAGCCCATCAGTTTGGTCTTGGTCAATTGTCTCCTCAACTGTTCTTCAAGGACATACTGAGGCCAAGAAAGGGTATTAATGAGGTAATGGAAGCCTCCAGAGTTTTCCAACTAGGATCAAATCTTCCTTCTTTTTGCCTAGACAATTGGACAAGAGTCAGCTTCTCTTCCACTCTCTTCGACTCCTAGTGGCAAGAATGGCATTCACATCTCTTCTGTGGGTTGGTCCATCCTATGTGCACAGCTCTAGATGGGGAGTTTACTTCTGACAGAGAGGTAATTTACCATTTCCTTTTTAGAAAATTACTTGATGAATTCTCCTGCCAATTGTTCTAATAGACCTTTTTAGGACACTAAATTTGATCCTCCAAGCTTGGACAGGAAGGGGCATCCTATAGATTATCAGCCACCATGCCTAATTTCAAGAATAATCGGACACGTCCGGTCAGTGCTGACCGGACGCTGGTCAGGTTTTGGCGACTGACCGGACGCTGAGCAGCAAAGTGACCGAACGTTGGGTGCCAGAGTTTGGTCAACATCAGTAAGGTTCCAGAGAGCAGTTTTTGTGACCGGACGTAGGTCAGAGTCCGGTCACAACTTAACGGCTCAGTGGTGGGGAGAACTGACCGGAGCGTCTGGTCAACTTGACCGGAGCGTCCGGCCACCCTATAGAGGCACATAACGGTTCATTTTGAATGAGGGGATATAAATACTTCCTCTATTCACTCAAGGGATGACTTTTGCTTATTTCAACAGCTGAGAAACACCCTTAAGAGTGCCAAGGAGAGCAAGGTCCTAGTAAGGTGATTGAGATTTGAGAATCCAAGAGAGAGGCCTCATTAGTGAAAAGAGAGTAGCAAGTGTGCATCCACTCTTCTCATTAGGTTTGTTGTGGTCAAGTGAGAGTTCTTACTTGTTACTCTTGGTGATCGCCATCACCTAGATGGATTGGTGGTGATTGGGAGTTTGGTGATCATTCGGTGGAGCTTGTGGATGACCCAACTCAAGTTGTGAGCGGTTGTGGGTGATTCACTGTGACGGAGTGTCGAAGAATCAATCTATAGAGAGCACTTGATCCTTGCGCAGATCAAGGGGTAGCTACACCCTTGCGTGGGTGCTCCAACGAGAAATAGTGGGGAGTGGCGACTCTCCGATACCTCGGCAAAATATCGTCGCTTTCCTCCTCTCTTTACTTTAAGCATTTACTTTGAGCAATTCAATTCTTATCTTTACATTCATAGAATTGTCATGCTAGAGTAGGATTGGAACTTAGGTTGCAAAACTTTTGTGCGGTAGAATATTAGAAACACATTCTAGGCACCAGGGGTAAAGTGGGCTAAGTGTAGAGTTTAATTATTGCAAAGAATTTTAGAATTAGCCCAATTCACCCACCCTCTTGGGCATCTTAATCCTTTCAATTGGTATCAGAGCCTCATGCTCACCTATTTAGGCTTAACCACCTAGAGAAAGATGTCTCACGGGGATGGACCTCCTCCTATCTTTTAGGGAGATGATTTTCCTTATTGGAAAATCCACATGGAGGCGTATTTAGAAGCTCTAGATGTTGGAATACTTAGAGCCACCTCACAAGGATTCCTAAAACCTTGGGATCCCACACACCTTCAAGGCGATGAAGTGAACTACGAAAAATAGAATGCAAAGGATAAAAACACCATCTTTTGAGGCATTTACAAAGATGTGTTTAATCGGGTGAGGAACCACAAAGACGCCCATGCACTATGGTCGGATATTTGTGCACTCCATGAGGGAACTAAGAGTGAGCATGAGGAACGCTATCATCTCGTAATGAAAAAGCTTAATTCTTTTGAGATGCTTCCTAAAGAGAGTGCTAATGAAATGTACTCATGCTTGAATGTTCTTGTAGAGGAAGTCAATGGGCTTGGACTTACACAAATGCAACCATCTGATGTTGTAAGAAAGATTTTGAGTGTCCTCCCCATTGACAAATTTTGGCATATTGTGACCATGCTTCATCAAGGTGATCTTTCCACCGCTACACCAACTCAAATCTTGGGAAAGATCAACGCTCATGAGATGTACATGCACATCACACCACAAGATGGCTCATCCTCTACCAAGAAGAAAGACAAAGGCTTAGCATTCAAGGCTAGCCAAGAGAAGGGCAAAGCAAGAATTGAGTATGAGAGCTCAAGTGATGATGAAGTTGATGATGCAAGTCTTACTCTCATGGTGAGAAGAACTGCCAAGATGCTAAAGAAGATCAACAAGAATGGCGTCAAGTTTGATAGGAAGAAAAAGAAGTTCTTCACTAGCACTAGAAGGAAGCCAATCTCAGAGATGGATTGCTACAATTGTGGAGAACTTGGTCATCTAGCACAACAATGCACCAAGCCCAAGAAATACAAGTACAAGAAGAAGTACAAGGGCAAGAAAGATGACCAAGTAATGAAGATGAAGATGAGAAGAAGAAAAATAAGCCATACAACAAGAAAGATGGCAAGAAGAAGGACTTCCACAAGAAGAAGAAAAATGGGAAGGCATACATCGTCGGTGATTGGCTCACGGACATTGACTCATCAAGTTGCTCATCTGATGATGATAGTGAGAACGAGAAGGTGGCCGCTATTATGATTGACTCTTCATCATCTTCACCGACACCACCGCCATCATCCTCTACACACCTATGCCTTATGGCCAAGGGTGAACAAAAGGTATCAAATGATGATGATAGTAGTGGTGATGATCATGCTGACAATGATGATAGTGATAGTGATAGTGATGATGATGAATTTGAATCACCTTCATATGATGATCTTGTTAAATTGCTAAATCAATACACTAAGATCATTAGAAAGACTAGAGCTAAGAATGAAAAGCTTCAAATTAAGAATGACTCTCTTTTAGCTAAATGTGACATAGCGGAAAAGGCTTGTGTTGAGCTTAGAGAAGCAAATGATGCTATGTCATCTAAACTCAAGGAGCTCAAATCTTCTAAGAAAGAGCTTAAAGATAAACATGATAAACTTGAGGGGATACATAATGAGCTCATCACTAGCTATAGAATGCTAAAAGATGAATATACAAATCTCAAGATCAATCATGATAATCTTGTTATCTCTTAAGAGTTTTTATCCAATGAGCCACATGATGCTACTAACCATGTTGTTAAGATTGATATAGCTGCATCATGTGATGACTTGATTATTGAGAGCATTGAGCAAGGTTCTAGTAGCAAAGGCAAGCAAGTGGTTGAGTCTGATGACTATAATGAGTATGTCAAGATCAAGAATGAGAATGAGAAGCTAAAGAAAGATCTTGAGAAGTTATCAACCACCAACACCATTATGTTAGAGAACCTTAATCATGATTATGAAGTAGAGCTCAAGGAAGAGAACGAGAAACTCAAAGAAGAGAACAAGAAGCTAAAGATGGAGAAAAATCATGATGAGCTAAAAGAAGAGAACAAGAAGTTCAAGTTGAAGAAAGAACATCTCAAGATTGGCTTGAGCAAGTTCACAAGAGGCAAGCATCTTCAAAGTGAGTTACTCATGAACACTGTCATAAAGATGGATAGAAGTGGAATTGGATATTTGGCAAATCAAGAGAAGAAGGCTCAAGCTCAACAACAACAACAACAACAACACAAGTCAAAGCCAAAGCCAAAGAGGTGTTTTGAGTATGGACAAGAAGGTCACTTTGCCCATGAGTGTCAAACTCCACCACCACAACCCTTGCCCAAGTATGCTAGACATTTTGCTTTCAATGCTCATTACATGCTTAGAAAGGATTCTAGTGGTAAAATGAAAGTCATGTTCTTATGACCTCCCAACAAGAATAGGCCTAAGAAAATTTGGGTTGCAAAGTCACTAGTAGAGAAAGTCAAGGGCCCTCAATAAGTTTGGGTCCCTAAACAAGCTTGATCTTTTATGTGTAGGTGAACTACAAGACCGATGGAAGTCATTGGATAATTGTAGTGGTTGCACACAACATATGACTGGTGATCCTCGTATGTTCACCTCACTAGATGAAGAAGTAGATGGCCAAGAAAGAATTACATATGGAGATAATTAAAAGGGCAAAGTCAAAGGATTGGGCAAAGTGGCAATATCAAATGATCACTCTATTTTAAATGTGCTATATGTTGCTTCTTTGAGCTTCAACTTGCTATCCGTTGGACAATTGTGTAATCTTGGCTTCTAATACTTGTTTACCGAGAAGGAAGTTGTTGTATCTAAGAAGGATGATGATCAAGTGATATTCAAGGAATTTAGATATAACAACCTATATCTAGTGGATTTCACCTCCAAAGATGCTAACTTGAAGACATGCCTATTCACCAAAACATCTCTTGGGTGGCTATGGAATAGAAGACTTGCTCATGTTGGAATGAGTTCACTCAAGAAGCTTATGAAGAATGAATTACTGAGAGGGATGAAGGATGTGAAATTTGAGAAGGACAAGCTTTGTAGTGCATGTCAAGCCGGCAAGCAAGTTGCAAACACTCATCCTACAAAAGCTTTCATGTCAACCACAAGAGTGCTAGAGCTCCTTCACATGGACTTATTTGGACCAACAACTTACACGAGTTTGAGAGGAAATCTTTATTGTCTTGTGATTGTTGATGACTACTCAATATATACATGTGTGTTCTTCCTTCAAGACAAGACCGAAGTTGCATCTTGCTTTAAGAAGTTTGCCAAGAGAGTACAAAATGAGTTTGAAGTGAAGCTCAAGAAGATTAGAAGTGATAATGAAAAAGAGTTTGACAACATAAACATTGAAGCCTATTGTGATGAAGTTGGAATCAAGCATGAGGTCTCCGCAACATACACTCCTCAATAAAATGGTGTAGTAGAGAGAAAGAACTGGACACTCATTACACTTGCAAGAACAATGCTTGATGAGTACAACACACCCGAAGCTCTATGGGCGGAAGCTATCAACACCACATGTTATACATCCAACCGTATATTCCTTCAAAAGTTTCTTAGCAAGACACCTTATGAGTTGCTCAATGGGAAGAAGCCGGACATCTTCTTCTTTAGGGTGTTTGGTTGCAAATGCTACATCTACAAGAAGCGACAACACCTAGGGAAGTTTCAAAGATGTTGTGATATTGGTTTTCTTGTTGGTTACTCATCAAAGTCCAAAGCATATAGAGTATTTAATTATGTCATCGGCTTGGTTGAAGAAACATATGATGTAGAATTTGATGAATCCACCCTTCTCATTAGGCTTGTTGTGGTCAAGTGAGAGTTCATGCTTGTTACTCTTGGTGATCGCCATCACCTAGATAGCTTGATGGTGATCGAGAGTTTGGTGATCATCCGACGAAGCTTGTGGATAACCCAACTCAAGTTGTGAGCAGTTGTGGGTGATTCACCGCGATAGAGTGTCTAAGAATCAGTCTGTAAAGAGCACTTGATCCTTGCGCAGATCAAGGGGGAGCTACACCCTTGCGCGGGTGCTCCAACAAGGACTAGTGGGGAGTGGCGACTCTCCGATACCTCAGCAAAACATCGTCGTGTTCCTTCTCCTCTCTTTACTTTAAGCATTTACATTTGAGCAATTCATTTCTTGTCCTTACATTCTTAGAATTGCCAAGCTAGAGTAGGATTGGAACTTAGGATGCTAAACTTTTGTGCGGTAGATCAATAGAATCACTTTCTAGGCACAAGGGGTGAAGTGGGCTAAGTGTAGGATTTAATTATTGCAAAGAATTTTAGAATTAGCCCAATTCATGCCCCCTCTTGGGCATCTTGATCCTTTCACTACCTACCGGCCCAAGCACTCCAAATGATCCCTATCACGTGGCCATTCGTGGTCTAGGGGCTCAACATGGTCGGACCTCTTAAGAGAGCGCCCGGGGGCTATACGCACTTGCTTGTCATTATAGACAAGTTTATAAAGTGGATAGAGGCTCAACCGATCTCCATGATCAAGTCCGAGCAAGCCGTGTTGTTCTTCCTTGACATTGTCCATCTCTTTGGAGTCCTGAATTCCATTATCACGGACAACGACACGCAATTCACTAGGAAAAAGTTTCTCCAATTCTGCGATGAATACCACATCCACGTCGATTGGGCCACCGTGGTGCACCCCCACACGAATGGGTAGGTCGAGCACACGAATGACATGGTCCTACATGGCCTCAAGCCTAGGATCTTCAACTAGTTGAACAAGTTTGGTGGATGATGGGTCGCAAAGCTCCTCGCAGTGCTCTGGAGCTTGAGGATGACCCCTAGTTGGGCCACCGGCTATAGATCCTTCTTCATGGTCTACGGTTCTAAGGCCATCCTCTCGACCGACCTCGACTATGGAGCACCGAGGGTGAGGGTGTACAACGAGCAGGGAGTCGAGGCATCCCTCAAAGACACCACGGATCAGCTTGATGAAGTGCGCGACGTTACCCTCGTCTACTCAGCCAAGTACCAGCAAGCGTTGCGTTGATACCACAGTCGTCGGGTGTGGGGTCAGGCCTTCAACATTAGAGACTTGGTGCTCCACCTCGTCCAGAGCAACAAGAACCGCCACAAGCTCTCTCCGCTATGGGAGGGACCATACGTCATCGTGGAGGTGCTCTGACTGGGCACCTACAAGCTCAAGACCATCGATGGTGAAGTCTTCGTCCACGCCTGGAACATCAAGTAGCTACGTCGCTTTTACCCCTAATCTATGTGCATACTTATGAAAATTAAGAATGACTTTTCTGAAATAAAAAACGCTTTCTCTTATCGGTTTCGCTATCATCTCATCGATCTTTAGTAATGCCTGACCTCAGCAACAACAAGGGGTCGGGCCTCCCTCGAAGACTGATAAGAGCATACCTATTTAGAAAATATTCTCTGTGCCCAACCCTTTCTCACCTTAAGACCTAGAAGCAAGGGTTGCGGAAACAAAAGCTAAGTAAAACTGGTCGGACTGCAAGAAACCTACGCCCTAGTGGCTATGGCGTTTTTGCTCACCAACGTGATCAGAGTTTTTTTGCTCGCACCTCGAGCTTTACAACCTTAACAATGGAAAGGGTCAAAACGCATTACCCCTTTTATACAAAAAGGGAGAAGAGCCAAAAGTCTATTTGGCCATAACAAAAGTTAAGAACTTATCCACTTATTACAAGTTCGCCGTCTAGCCTATCTGAGTAATTAATTTCTTGGGGGGATGATCTCATCCTCTATCTTGGTAGATAAGTCCTGAGCTAGAGGAGCCACCTCCTTCTTGATGTCCTCTAGCTCGGCATTGGTGTAGATGGGCGCGAAGCCTTGGCTCATCATTCCTAGATCGATGTTCTCATAATGAGAATGAGTGATTGCGAACGATCGGTGAATGCCAAAGCGAAGCGCCTCCCTCGTGACCTCACATGCTCGATCCGTAATTCGGACGGCGCGAACCATGTACAAACTTGTCTCTGCCTCTGGGCCAGTTCGAGGTTGTCAAAGACCGGCTAGACGGCGATGCACATGGCATCATGCTCATCACTCTCTTTCAAGAGGGAGGCCTTCACCTCATCGAGCTCCTTCTCTAGGCCATGGCTCTTCATCACCTCCGCCCCAAGCTTGTCATCGAGACCTATCCAAGTCACATACTGACCGTGTCAAAAGGCCTACCATGGATTCTAGGGAGAAAGACAACAAGAGAAACTAGAGGCTTACCGTCCACGTCCGCCCGAAGCCTGTGCACCTCATCATGATGTTGGGTCACCTTGGCCTCTAGGCGCCGGACCTCTTCCTGGCGCTGACAGACCTCCGCAGCAAGTCTAGCGGACATGCCCTTGACCGTAACCTTTAGGTCCCTCTCCCCCTCAAGCTCACCTAGTCTACTATTGGGCATCGGCGCGCTCCTAGCAAACCAAGTCACGCTCCGTGAGGAGTCCCTCTATGGCCTAAAGCAAATCATCCCACTCCTTCTGTAGTCGCTCAGCCTCCATGGCATCCATGTGTGCCCTCTCGATCAGGGCCGTGAGCTTCTCTTCGGCCTCATGGGCATCATCATGAGCGTCCTTCTCCCTAACTCGAAGGTCGACCAACTCTCGGGCAGTGGAGGCAAGCTTAGCCACCTCCTGACGAGCTGTGCGGCCAGCCCCTCACTCTGCCATGTCTCCTTAGTGAGGAATTGGGACTTCTCCTAGCTATGGACCATAAGGGACTATGGAGGAGACAAGACTTAGAGGTGCGAAAAGGGAAAATGAGGGTTGGAAGCACGGTCATATCAAACCTGGCCAACCAGGGCGATAATGTTGCGCATCGAGCTTGGCATGGTGGTTAGGGCGCGAACCGTAGTCCCAACCTCCATGTGGACGCTCCCCCATTCCCTCTCCTCTGCTGTGTCGTCAAGGGCAACCACCCGGACCAGAGATCGAGATGGCTCCACGCCAATCCCAAGCAGCGCTAACCCCTCTTGCGGCAGCAACTCCACCGGAGTGAACCCTCCAGCAGTAGAAGGGGCGGGTGATGTGGATGCAGAGGACGGCCCCATCGCCACATCCGTTAAGGATGCCTCGGGTGTGCTCTTCTGTATGCCCCACCATAGGCATGCCCACCCACACGGATGATGGCTCCAACTGCGCTACCTCTACCTGAGATGTCATGGCCACACTCGGCCATGTCACACCTGCCACGGGCGCTCTAGATGCACTCTCTCCGTCTGCTCTCCTATGGACGCAGCCATCGGCTGCGCCTCCCCGGTTGATATCGTGGCCGCCCTAGCGCCACTCCCGCTCACCTCCAGTGTGGCACCAATCGGCTCCTAGCACATCTATCGGAGGAGGCTCTTCTTCAACACAAGCCTCAGGAGAGTCCCATGACCTCCGACGCTGCAAAGGACACGATGGTCAGTTTAGGGCAAAAATTTGTTGCAACAAAAGGATGAAAAAACTATTGACTCACCCTAACACTAACGGGCGAGGATGTTTTGGGGCTAGCCCACCCAACCTTGGCTACTCCTTATCAGTATATTGCTGCTTTGAGCCCTCCCTCTACTCATAGGGTCTGGATGGAGCAGAGCGGTTGGTCCCCGCCAACTCTAGGGGCACTGCGGGAGGCTCTGACGTAGTGGGGCGGCTTGATTCCACCAGCTCTAGGGGTGCATCCTCCCCCTCCTGCCCTAGAGCATGCCATGGGAAAGGCCCCACCTACGGCAGAGATGGATCCTCGTCCCCGCCGCCCTGGTCGTCCCATTGGACGGGTGACATAGATATGTCACCTTTTTCTTCTTCTTCTTCCTCTTCCACCTCTGAACCCTGCCGCTGCTTTCCTTGGTTCATCCTCGCTCGCTGCTTTGCCCACTACCTTGCCTCCTTGTCATCCTTATCCTTCTTCCTCCACTCATATGTGGCACGGTTCGCCACCCTCATGGTCGTATGCTCCGGCAGCGGCGCGGCGAAGGCCCGAAATCCCAAACCCATCGGTAGCTCGATGAAGCCCATGTCTGGCCGCATCACAGGATGTCCTGAGATCGAGAACACAGTGTTGGACTCCTCTATAGCCTCCTTGATATGCCGGGCGTCATCCCATACAGCGGGAGGGCGCACGCCATCAGCGGCGCCACCCTCCTTGCGTGATATGCCCTGATGACATCGCCCCCCACACAAGTCCATGGTTCTTCAGGAATGCGATGGCATCAAGGATATCGCGCATCCTCTTCTTCTCCTTCTTAAGAGATCCCCACCAACGGCGCTACTTCGATGAGGCATCCAGTGAAATCCGGCAAGGGGGGCGGCGGCGTCGTTCTTCACATAGAACCACTGCGCATGCCACCCCTTGTTGGGCCTCGATAGCTGACAGGGCATGTACATGGTAGATCGCTACCCCCAGAGGTGGATGCTTGCGTAGCCCATCGGCACCAATAGGTCCCCAGCTCTATCCCTCTTCTTGTGCAGGGAAACAGAGAAGAAGTACCTCCACAGTTCGAAGTGGGGTTTGATCCCCAGGTATCCCTCACACAACACGATAAAGGTCGGGATGTGCTACATCCCGTTGGAGTTTAGATGTTGTAGCTCAATCTGATAGTGGTGTAGCAGTCCTCAGAAGAACGAATGGGGAGGAATTGCGAGTCCGCGCTCATGGAAGGGCATGAAGGACACGACATAGCCATCGAGCGGCACCAGCGCATCCTTGTGACCGAGCACGAGCCACTCTGCCACATCGGTTCTCCCGTAGAGAAGACCACGCTTGATGAGGCCATCCATGCACGTGTGGGTGATGTAGGAGCGATACCACATCTCCATGGGAGGAGAAAGGGCTCTTTGGCGATGACGGAGAACCAAAGTCTATGGATCTCGATGCTGGCAGTGGATTAGCAAGGGCAGCAGATCCGAACAACAGCGGCGAAAAGGCGGAGAAGGCAATGCTGCAGTTTAGCGTGCCAAAATGTGAAGGGGGAGGCCGCTATTTATAAGGCAGGGGGAAGTGAGAAGGCAAACCGTCCGCCTAGATCTACACGCTCGCCGCGTCGCATCATGTCGCCTCTCCAAGAAACATGTGCATGCCACCTCTGGCCGCTCCCTTGAAGGACGCGCTAGATGATGGTTTGCCCTAATCGGTGGGCTGAGAACCGCCACAGGTAAGGAGGGATACGGAGCTAAAAATGCTCCCACGGCCTATTCAGGCCTAGGAGTTGAAAGGTTGGCCCACCGTTGGGTTCGCAACCGCTCCGGGGCACCCTTAGAGTGAGGGGTGGAAAGGGATGGGCCCACTAGCGGCCAGTACTTGGGTGCATGAGCACCGCAAGCATCCCAACCCATGTTCGAGTCTTGGTCGGTTCATAGTCCATGGGTTTTCCTTGAAGAAAGGCAGCAAGCCCTTGGGACCGGTCGAACAGACCCAAGAACTATATGGATTAGCCGCTAAGAATCTAGAGTCAGTCACCAGCTGACCCAAGCTAGACCCCTACGAATGGGAAGCCAGGGACCCACTTGGACTAGCCCATTAACAGCTCACCGAGCACCATGATTCATCTAGCGAGGAAAACATGGCACGGGTTAGCCCCTCTATTTTATTGAAAAAACACTTCAGGGAGGATGATCGCAAGACGAGCCAACCCCTCGACCGGACCCCTACTACGCGCGGAGGCTCAAGGGAAGTTGGACTTGCAAGGAGACCGAATACGTGGTCACATGATGATGACGGATCTATCGGATCCTAGGGTGGGATCGGAATCAAGAGAAATCTCTTCCAGGCCCCCGAATCCTGCAGCTACATGTTCCCAAGGAGTCCGATCACAACAAAAGAGAGTCGTAGCCCACCAAGGCATCCCGTGGGCAGCAGAAGATCGAAGCCCTCAAAGTCTCTCTATCCAAAAAAGACTATGAAGGAGTATCCTACTCCTTTGTAGGATCGGGGGCTACTGTCAGGTATTAGTATTAGGGATACCCGAAGAGGGGATCTAAGGATCGCGGATGATGACTCACCTAGATAATCAAGGACGTGTTTTAGCCTCGACCGACCTCGAAGGGACGGTCTCCATTTCTCCCAACCCTGAGGGCACGGGTCCCATGTCACCCGACCCCTCATGCACGGGCCCCGTGTCACCCAACCCTAAGGGTATGGGTTCCGTCTCGCCTGACCCCTTGGGCACGAGCCCCGTGTCGCCTGACCCTAAGGGTATAGGAGCCGTCTCGCCCGGTCCTAAGGGCACAAGCTCTATATCGCTCAACTCTAAGGGAACGAGAGTTGTCTCGCTCGACCCCTGGGGTGCGGGCTCCGTCTCGTCCGATGGGGACCCATACCATCTCCAACCACTATATGTTAGAAGGTACGACCCCGGGGTCAAACTTCTTACACCGGGTAGGAAGCAGGCGCGTCTCGACGTGACCCATGGCCACGTCAGGCCATGCTCGGGGGTTCACATCGCCAACCGTGACCACACCGTCCGTTGGGACAGGATGGGACGCCACGACCAACTGATGATGGCAGGGCATGGCACCAGTGGTGAACAGGAGCCCAACGTGGAGCCGCCCTCGTCACCATCTACAGCGTCGGTGGGACCCGCCTGAAGGAGAAGAAGGACTCAGCGGCCCTAGAGGCCTTCTTCTCCCTCGCTTTTCTCCTTCATTCTCTCTGTAACCTGCGCCTTACTCTTTACCTATAAAAGGGGAAGTAGGACGCCCCAAGAGAGGAAAAAAGAGGAAACGAACACACAGCTGAACGAGCTCAGCAAGACATGACTCCATTCGATCTTTTCATCTGAGACTTGGGACCTTCTTCCTCTCTCGCCCGTTTGTGACCCCTACTATAAACCAGTGTCGGTAACATGAGCAGCAGCACACTGGACGTAGGGACATTCCACCTGAACCAGTATAAATCCTTGTGTCGGTGTTTTGGAACCGGGGGGTCCTCAACCAACCGACTAGTGAATTTGTGCTGCGTGCTCCCGAACCGGATGGTGATACAAAGAGACACAAGGTTTATACTGGTTCAGGCAATCGAGGCCCTACGTCCAGTCTAAGAGACCGATCTTGTATTCCTTGCACCGGAGTGCTCGTAGTAGGGGGTTACAAGCTAGGTGAGAGAGGGAGCTAGCCCCAGGTCTCGGCGGAGGTGGTGCGGGCTGCTTGAGGCGTTGTTCTTAAGCAGCGTGGAAGCGTGTAGTTCTATTGGGTGTTCGTCTTTCCGTTTGTTGCCCTCCCCCAGAAATGGTACCGGCTACCTCCTTTTATAGCCACAAGGAGGAAGCCAGAAGTACATGAGAAGTTTACTATTTGCTGACGTATTCTGCTCCCCGGAGTAGCGCGGCGTCGTGGGAGTTCCCGTTGGTGTAGTCAGTATGGTCTGCAGGCCGACGACATGCTGCGCTCCTGTACTTTCGTTGACTTGGTGAAGTGCCGAGACCTGGTGGCTGAGGCCGAGACCCGCTGCGCTGAGGCCTTTGCAGGTGGCGATGCGGGGTCTTGGCGGTCATCGTCGTAGTTGATCTAGGCGGAATAGTGCGGAACGTGCATCTACAGGATATGGTACCCTGTATTATCAGTAAGGGATGGTAAAAAGGCGATTTGACCGTTGTCCCGTCGCTCCTGTCGTGGCACACTACCGATCGTGGCTTATGTAGTGGGTGCAGCTGGGCGCATTGATTGGATGCGACAGCCCGCTAGAGCGACTTTTGAGGCGGAGGCGACGAGGTTGCAGGACGAGCCCAGCCTCGAACGAGGCGGAGCATGGCTAGCTCGCCCGAGGCCCTACCGGGAGTCTCGGGCGAGGCGGAACTCGGTCAGTTCGCTGGTCCCGAGGTCAGAGGTCACAGGAACCCAGTTCTGACTCCCCACGTCGTGTTCGTCCTTGGTGCAGGAGTTTAGGCAGCACTGTAGCTGGTAACCCCTGCACAGTCCCGTCGTGGATGGCAGGGCGCCGACGTGCTGGTCATCGTGCGATGACGTCGTAGGGAGCCGTGGCTCTACAGATGCCGAGGCCGTGGCTCTGCAGATGCCGAGGCCGAGCCATCGTGGGGGCTCGGCGGACATGGATCCTCAAGCTGCCGAGCCCCTGAAGCAAACTGCCGAGGCCTTGGAGGGATTTATTGGTCCTGGGTACTGATTCCGAGGCCACAGTATCACAGACATGGCTCCCCATGCTGCGTTGTTTTCGGAGCAGGAGTCGGCAGCACAGTGAGGCATGGGCATCAACCATGTGCATAGTGGTTGGCACAGTGGCGGGTAACCCCTGCCCAGTCCTGCCTCCTGTCCCGTCGACCATTCTGCTGTACTGTGTCGAGCATGCGGCCGACGTCAGGGGCAGCAGTTGGCTGAGTTAATGCGACACGACGTTTTGTCAGAGGGATGGGTGAAGGAAGAGGCAGCAGAGTGCTGCCGAGCCCGCCTCGCGCGAGACGGAGGGTCGGCGGCCCGGTCGAGGCCTGCGACGGGAGGGGGTCGGCCGAGGCCTTCGGTGGGGGATCGCCCGAGGTCAGCGGTGAGGGGGCCTCGGGCGAGTCGGAGAATCGGCCGAGGCCAGCGGTGTTTAGCTGGTTTCGATCTTTACGAAGTCTAAGCGGTCGTTTTTTGGTTCTTGCTTAGGGTACCCCTTCTCACGGTATTCGACACCTTGTGTCCTCCGAGCACACCATCCGGGCAAGACGCGCAGATACAAATTTACTAGCCGGTGGTTCGAAACATCGATAGTAGGAGTACTCATGAGGCTGAAGATGAGTTACTATTTGCAATTCCCAGACACTTTGTGACATTGATGCGAGCACTAAGCTAACAAACACAAAATCAGTAATGCTCAGGGTCGGGCGTCCGTCCGATCGGACGCTGCTTCCTGGGCTTGCGCGCGCTACCGGCCCAACAAGCTTGCCTCGTCTCCCCCATCTCTCTCAAAAATATCTTCATACTCGCTCGTCCAACGCATGCTTCATAGCGCCAAGCGGTCGTCATCCTGTCCCACTTCGTATTGGTTGCGACTTGCGACCATCTCCCCCATGCGCACTCATCCTGCACTGCTCGCTGCTCGCTCCTGCCCATTGCGGCCCCCACCCATGGCTCTCGCTCCTTGCTACCGCAGTCCCACCCGTCGCCAACCCCCCTCCCCTCCCGCCGTTGGGCACGCCACCCACCTCTGCGGGGTGCTGGTGGTGCCATCGCACGCCTCAGGTCAGTCTCCACCGAGCCAAGGGCACCCACGAGCACGGCCTGTACTGGTGGTGCTCGCGCGCTGCCGCTGGGTGCCAGCTCCCACTCTGAGGCCAGAATTAACCGGCATTGGCCTCTCCCCCCCTATATTGTAAATGTATGTTTTAAGGGTTTCAAATGTTATCAGTGGTATGTTGCAAGTGTTTCATATGGATGTTATAAAAGTAGATCGGGATGTTGCATATGTTGCAAGTGTTCTAAAGGCATGCGGCAAGCGTTTGTTCAAAATATCATCTGTTTCAGACGTATGTGCAAGCGTTTTTTGATCTAGATGTTGCATATGTTTCACCATATGTTGCAAGAGTATGTTCAAAATGTTTCAGTTATTTCAGTCTTATGTTGCAATAAGTGTTTCCACGTTGCAAGTTTAAAGTGTTTTATCTGGATGTTGCATATGTTTCACACACATGTTGCATATGTTTCAAATGTTTCATCTGCTTCAGACATATGTTGCATTTAAGTGTTTTCATGTCGTAAGTGTTTCGTGTTTCAGATGTATGTTCAGAGAGTCATGGGGGATGGTCCGGCGCGAGAGAGGGGCGCGGCGAGCCAGGGGCCGTCAGATGGGGGGCGCGGCACGCGCTGGGTCCTGCGGAGAGGGCGTGCTCGTCCTCATCCCATCTCCCGGGTCTAGCCCATGCGGAGAGAGACGAGGGGTCGGGGGGGAAGGAGCGGCCGGCGCGGGGCAAGGCGGACGTGGGCGGGGTACTGTGCGGGGCGGGACGAGGAACAGACGCACGCGTGCAGCAACGGCAGGCGTGGACGGACGGGCTAGCGATGGAAGCCGAGGTCGCATGATGGTGTTTTCTAATGGACCATTCTGCTAGGCCGTTCGGCGAACGTCCAGGGCTCCAGCGATTCCCAACACAAAATGCTTTGGTATTACTCGTACTCACGAACTCCACTCACTTCATTTCATAATTGTTAGCGTCGACGTCACCCTCAAGAAAAAGGCGGAAAAAAGCCAGAAGAATCCGCTGGCTGCGATTGGGATCATCCGCGCGCACCACCAGTCCAGGTTCAGCAGCGTCAGTTCCATGCGGGGCCCACCCGCGTCCGCTACCGCCCGCTCGCTTCTTCATTTTTCTGCGTCCCTCCGTCCACTGGTGGGGTCAACGTCAACCTACCCGGGGGCCCCACGCGCCCCCGGTGTTTGATCCGCGCCGTCCGTTGGGCGGCTGACCCAACTGCCCACCCCGCCGCGCCGTCCGTTTCCACGCCGGCTATATAAAGCGCCCCGTCCCCCGCATCCCGCTTCCCCGTCTCGCCGCCACCACCTCACCTCCTCTTCGCTTCCCGTTCGATTCGAACCAGAGCCCAGCCTCGCCGCGCGCTCGCCTGCTCCCGCACCGGAGAATTCACAGGACTCTGGACCGACCGACCCCCGATGGCGGTGGTGCTGCGGTTCCCTGGAGTCACGCGGGAGTCTCTGGACGCGCCCGTGGCCGCCTCCAAGCTCGGGAGGGAGCGGTACTCGGTCTGCGCGAGCGCGAGGCTGGGAGCGCAATGCTGGAGGCGAAGGAGGGGTCTGGCGGTGCGCTGCGAGACGGGCGCCGCCCCGGCTGTCCTCAGGACGGAGGAGGCCGCGGCGGGGGCGGCGGGAAGGAATGCCCAGGCGGGGTTCACCGTCGTCATGAAGTTCGGCGGCTCCTCGCTCGCGTCGGCCGAGCGGATGCGGGAGGTGGCCGACCTCATCCTTAGCTTCCCCGACGAGACGCCCGTCGTCGTCCTCTCCGCCATGGGGAAGACCACCAATAACCTCCTCCTGGTACTGCCCATTTCTAGCTCTCGGCCTCGGTGGCCGGCCGTCGGATTGTTTGGCTTGTAGTGCTAGCTAAAAAGCTAAATGCGCGTGCCTGTTCCGTTGATTGTTTAGGCCGGAGAGAAGGCGGTGAGCTGCGGCGCTCCCAAGGCGTCCGAAATCCCTGAGCTCGCCGTCATCAAGGACCTGCATGTAAGGTGTGTCTCGCTTTGCTTTTTGGCTGCCTTTGATTGATCGTGTTGCCATGTGCTCGAGCATCTGGACCTGACCATGCGTTGTTTTGTTCCCACCAGGACGGTTGATGAGCTCGGGTTAGATAGGTCAATTGTTTCAGGTATGTTATTGTTTCCTCCACTCTGCTCGGTACGCCTCAGCTATTCCTCTTGCTCTATCAGGAATGTTTTCGTTAGCCATACAAAGGGACATCGTTCTTTTTGATGTGCAAAAGTTTTCTCCGCTTTGTCTGAATAATAATTCCTGGTGGAAGTTGAACGCGCATCACATGATTTTCTTTTAATTTGTGTATGTATGGTGGTGAAAGGCCTTGCAGTCACTGTCACTCTGTCAGCAATACAAACCATTTTCCGCATGCACCTTGCCACCAGCCGCCGTTCTATTGTGTGCACAACAGGGACACTCTGTTTATCTTATAGCAGCTCAATTTACCTTCTCGGTTTAACTATTTGCCAGTCCTCGCACTTGTTAAGTAATTTATTGCTATGCTACCAGTCTATATACCTGTTACTTTAGCCAGCAAAGCAGAAATGACAGAGTGGATGCTAAGCTGTAATACCACTGTGAACTGTGACAACTTATGCTTTAGTAGTTTAACTGCCGTCCATAATTGTGTTACTTTTTCTTTGGCTAATTCTCCTTTTAGCACTTATTTATCTTCCGATCAAAGTATCTTTCAGTTTCAGAAGCACTACTCAAACATTGCCTCCGTCAATGTTTTATTTCAACAGGTTTATTGGATGAATTGGAGCAACTTCTTAAAGGAGTTGCTATGATGAAAGAGCTGACTCTGAGGACAAGAGATTATCTTGTTTCCTTTGGTGAATGTATGTCTACAAGAATATTTGCTGCATATTTGCATAAACTTGGTAAAAAGGCACGGCAGGTGAGTCAAATGCTATGCTTCTATACGCACATACTATTATTTAATGTTTATTATTTTATCTGTTGGAAGCAGATAGTTTTTTTTTTCCCAAGGTCATTTAGCACAAGCAACACATAAGGGTTACCTAGAATTAAATTTTGAACTGAAAGTTTGGATTCTAGTCAAATAATCAATTCCAACCTGTGGTAGAATAAGTGAGAATGCAACTAGTCCACAGAAGATGGTCTCCTATGTCTGGAACCTGGATAGTGCCAAAACATGTACTCCGCCCACCGGCCACTCCGGGAAGAAAAGTAGTCTTTGTTTAACCTAACTTTCTTGGACTAAGGAGGGAAGTCAGCTTTTGATCCAAACAAGGGCACAGTTAAGAGTAAATATGCCCCTCGTATTTAATAGCACACTTAAATCTGTCCTGGCATATTACTGCATGTGGGTGCCTTCAATTTTTGGGCAATATTTCTTATTAATATTACACATAAACCATCTCTTCATGGTGCTAAGATCAGATGGATTCCCCTCTGTCTTTGACAAATAAAAACACCAACTTCAATCCAACAATATCATAAACTAATTGTTGTTGTTTTTGGCAGTATGATGCATTTGATATTGGCTTTATAACCACTGATGATTTCACAAATGCGGATATTCTTGAAGTCACTTATCCTGCTGTTGCGAAGAGGCTACATGGAGACTGGATGGATGACCCTGCTATTCCTATAGTCACTGGTTTTCTTGGGAAGGTATGTACTTCTACATTATTTCTGTTGATGGTGTCAAGTTTACTTTGTTTGGATTCGTAATGATGCGCGTCAATTTCAGGGATGTAAATCATGTGCTGTCACCACTTTAGGCAGGGGTGGTAGTGACTTGACAGCTACAACCATTGGCAAAGCCTTGGGACTAAGAGAAATTCAGGTTTGTTTTCATTTTTTCAGTGTTCCAGTTTCAGATCCTTAGATAATGCATATAAATATTTGTGCATGTTTCAGGTTTATTAGCATTTTACGAATCAATAAGTTGTTCAATGCTTTAGATCCTCAAATAATATTGTCGTTGCTATCTTTTTATGCTTTTGAATAATTTTTCCCTTGGTGTATCATGTTGGGTTTCATACTTTCATCTCTAGCCTACCCCAACTTGCTTGTGACTTACAGGCTCTGTTGTTAAAGACTTAAGTTGTTTCGTTCTTTTTGAAAACTAAAAGTCCCCTGTAACTCCGCTACTGTTTTTTTATAGGTCTGGAAGGATGTAGATGGTGTGTTGACGTGTGATCCTAATATTTATGCAAATGCTATACCCGTGCCCTACTTGACTTTTGATGAGGCTGCTGAGCTTGCCTACTTTGGGGCACAGGTATTTCATTGTTTTTAGTTATGATTTGTTGATCAAATAAAATGTTACCTGTTGCACCTCAGAACTTAATTTGTAAACCAGAAGATTAAGTTTAGTTTACATGGTCATTCTCGTTGGCCTTTGTTTTTCCTTTTTGTTTTTGGTTTAGGAGGTCAGTTGTTTTGGCAGAAATTTTATAACAACCAATAAATTTGTTCTTATTATAACTTCTGGTACTTGTCTTTTGGTAGGTTTTGCATCCCCAATCAATGCGACCGGCTAGGGATGGTGATATACCAGTGAGAGTTAAGAACTCGTACAATCGTCATGCACCTGGTACTGTCATCACTAAATCCAGAGATATGAGCAAGGTTTGTTGTGTTAGTAGATTATGATTCTTTCCTGTGCAATATCTCATTACTGCTTTGCTGAGTTCCTTGAAATAGCCAGAGCTACATTATTTTTGCAGAGCATATTGACCAGCATTGTGTTGAAATCAAATGTTACCATGCTGGATATAGTGAGCACACGGATGCTTGGCCAGTACGGGTTTTTAGCAAAGGTACATGAAGCAACTGACGTGACTCATTTGTTTGTTTGTTTACATTATACCTTTTTGTTAGCTTGATCATATTTTTATGTACATGTGCAGGTCTTCTCAATATTTGAAGATTTGGGCATCTCTGTTGACGTTGTGGCTACTAGTGAAGTCAGCATCTCGTTAACTCTAGATCCATCAAAACTATGGAGCCGTGAATTGATCCAGCAGGTAAGCATCTGAGTGAGGAAATATTTTTAGTTCAACTTTCAGCAAACAAAGCCAGTACCTCCAATAACATCCAGTTACCAAATGTTTCACTCTGCATGTGTTATCATCTCTGTTCAATGTTATGATTAAGCTTGGAATTTTGAATTGCTTAGTATTAAATTACACATTTTGTAACTATGTGTTTTGATCTATGGATTCTTGCGGCAGTTGATAACCCACATAACCTTTTAGGTGCATGTTAAACTTACAGAACAGATAATATATTGAATTCTTTTCCTGGATTTGCTTCTCGTGGTTTTACTTTGCAGGTTTAACCTGGCAAATTTTCAGTAATTTTTTTACTGCCCTCCTGATTCTTTTTTTTTACAATGATGTGGCAGGAACTTGATCATGTTGTTGAAGAGCTTGAAAAATTTTCTGTTGTTCATCTGCTCCAGCGTAGATCGATCATCTCACTGATAGGGAATGTACAGAGATCATCATTGATTCTTGAAAAGGTCAGAGCTCCTAATGATACTACTAGTAACATGACATCTTGTGATTCTGAACTTCCATGCTAGGTCATGCTTTTTATTCTGGAGAATGGACACCAAAACATGAATGTCTGACACTTTTGCTGCATGCCAGGCATTCAATGTTCTACGAAGAAATGGTGTTAATGTCCAGATGATCTCACAAGGGGCGTCCAAGGTATCCACCCCCTCTTACAAAACATAAAACAAGTTTTTATGCAATTTCCAGATGGTGCAGTAATACTTATTGAAGGGCAGGCCTGGTGCAGTGGTGAGAGCTGTCTCACTGAGTCACCAGGTCGTGGGTTCGAAGCAGCCTCTCCGCAAATTTTGCGGGGGAAAGGCTTCGGTTTATCCTTTCCCCAGACCCCACTCATGTGGGAGCCTCCGGCACTGGGTCTGTCCTTTTTTTTGCAGTAATACTTATTATGTACTCATGCAGGTGAACATTTCCTTAGTAGTCAATGACAGTGAGGCAAAACAGTGTGTACAAGCCCTCCATTCGGCATTCTTTGAGAATGGCTTCTTGTCGGAAGTAGAGGGAGCTGATGTTCCCCAGAACGGCGCCTCTCTGAACTCAAATGGCGCTATCTATGCAAACTAGTCGACTCTGCAACTGCATTCTCAGATTTATGTACCATTGATAAGTTAAATGGCGATTCGTAGCTATTTATTTAGGTCACCCAGGGCCCTGAGCAAATTCCTTGATGTTTTAAGAGCTTACCAGGAACTGTTTGCATGGTATGCAATCGTTTACCGTGTGATTGGGTGCTACCAAGTAGTAGCCAATGTCTTGGGGATCTGCCACTTGGTCAAGGCACTCCCAAGCTTATTATATGTTGAGTTGTATTGTATGTGAAAGTTATAAGAGAATTGCTTGCGCCCTCTGGGTGGTGATAAAGTTTGTAGTTTTAGACTGAACTCAGCGGATGGACCATTATCAGGTTGCTCATGATATGTAAGCGAATGTGATCTTCTGTTTCTGTGACCATTATCAGGTCGCTTTCCTCATGATATGCAAGTTCATAGGCTTGTGGTCAGCAGATAACTTTTCTGTTTCCTCAACCTCCATCTCATCCATTCAGTGATGAATTTTGCATTTACTCGATTATGGCTCGAGAGCTCAACAAACTGAAATATTTACATATAGACTATAACAACAAAACTGTTATATATTTGTAATTACAACTTACCTGTGATCTAACAGATTTGTAATTACATCTCGATTACAATATTCTCATCTTCATATGCCTTGATGTATTTTTTCAATTTTCAGAACTATCATATACATCAGCTATAAACTTTCATGGACAAACTATTGGCTACATCAAGACAAGTAATGTCTACTCAAACTGCTGCTGTGCCTTTTGCCTCTCGAGTTTCTGGATCAAAGCGTTCTTTTCCTCTTCAGGGAGTGCGTTGAACATGAAAACAGATTTGTCCCCAATGTCGTCCTGAATGGTGAAGAATGAAATTGTCAGATTTGAATCAAGAAGCAGAATATCAGCTACAAATGGAGGGTACATGCGAATCATTGGGAGAGATTTTACCTTGATGGGCTGCTGAAACTTTCTAGCTGCAAAAACCGTGAAAAGAAGCATCCACACTCATAAAAGGGCTGTCTTTGTGCCGTTATCCATTAAACCAGACTGCGCATAGAATGTGATCACCAAGATTCTTTGTAAGATGAGTGCAACAGATACCAACAATATGAGGCTTTGAGGAGATAAATCTCAATGGTTTGTAACTTACCAAATGACCAGGGATAACAAACGTTAAGATGCCAGCTTCCAATTTTCCATAGCAGAGACCTGTGAACATGATTGACAAATTGGACAATACTACAATGTGCAAGGTTTTAGCAAATTGGACTATCATGAGCATGGCCATTGCTTGTGCAGTCTTCACATCACTGTATATGTGATCGGGTAGGAAACAAATGACAGAAAAAATGCAATGGATGAGCTGAAATCTAATCAGAGAGATACACACTGATATTCTGATAATCAGCACACGCCGCATTTGCGTACCTTCCTTGAAGACGAGGCCAGTGAGCGCGGCAAACGTGGGGCCGACGAACCACAGCGCAGCGGGGTGGTCCAGCACGTACTGCACGAGGCCCTCGTCCAGCGGGCGGGCGGCGACGAGGTAGGTCCCGACGGAGCCGAGCACCCCGACGGCCCACAGCGCCTGGAGGAAGCGCTTGATCGGGGTAACGTAGATGTGGATGAGGAGCAGCGACAGGCCCAGCCCCGAGGCGCCGGCGGCGTACAGGAGGTCGTCCGCGCCGGCGCCGGCGCCGGGGTTGCCCTCCGGCAGGAACGCCGCGGAGGCCGCGGCCACGAAGGACGCCGCCGCCGTCACCAGCCCCGACCGGTAAAGCAGCACCTCGCGGACGTCGGAGTCCTCCACGGTCCAGGGCCCGTAGGCGCCGTTGTAGACCGTGGTCTGGTCGGGGGTCAGCCCCGCGCCGGACCCATCCCCGAAGACCCAGAGCCTCGCGCCGCGGCGGCCGAGGGGGTAAGACGTTGGTCTCTTGGTGCAGCCGGGGGCGAGGCTCGGGTGAGGTGGGAGCGACACAAGCCGCGGCGAGAGGAGGAGCGCGGCGGCGGCGGCGGTGGCCATGGTGGTCGGTCGCGTCGCGTGATTTCTAGAGGCTCTCAGTGAGTCTCAGCCAGCGGATGCGTCAGCCTCGATATTTCGAGCGTTCGTTTCCGGGGACGGTGGCCAGTGGCCAGTGGCCGCGGATTCACTTGCAGCGCTTCAGTGGGCTTATGGGCTGCGTACTTGGCAGAGCTTCTTGAACTCCTCTCTCTCACTCACATTTGAGCATGGAGGCCCAAGAAGTGATCGGAACATTGATGAGCCCGGGATAGTTGACAGGCCTATTGATTCTCAAAACAAAAACAAAAAAGTTGACAGGCCTGTTGCTGTCGATTCACAAATAATTCCTGTCTTACACTAATATATTCCCTCTGTTTACATTGCAAGTCGTTTTCACCTTTTCTAGATACGTAGTTTTTATTAAAATCGTCTAAAAGAAAGAAAGAAAAGATGATGAACATCAGCAGGACAACAGCAAGGAAATAGACTCGAGCTTGATCTTTCTCTGTTTACATATTCAATTCATAAGCACCTTGTGAACGATAGTTTAAACAAAGCCAAGTAAGAAATTTGGCATATGAAAAAGAAACCTTTACAACTAACATTTTTATGTGGTGTTTAAAACAGGTTGTTATGTAGGATTAATCGGCATGTTGTTACAGTATATTGTTGTGTTTGTAACAATAGACATCTGATGCTTTTCTATTATTAATTAAGCCGAAAGCCTGAAACTTGTTCCATTAACTTTAAGACAAAAAAAAGCTGAAATGGCTCCGTGGTTTGTGAGACGGTAGAAACAGCCACTGGTTTGGTGCAATTCTGCGTGCCGTGCCGTGCCTTGCCTTAGCATAGCAGGGTCCCCAAGTAGAGTAAAAGTGAGCATGGTTGGTCACTTGGTCCTGTGTGTGATCCTGTCTGTCCTGTGTCATCTCCTCTGCATGTCCACGGTCCACCGGTGACCGGACCACCTACCCTGCCACCATTCATGCTAACTGCAACTGGCGCCGGAGGCCGGACAGAGATGGGCTAAAAGCTCCCTTTCAGTCATCAATGGCTGGTCCTCCGCCTACCGTCTTCCTGCCCTGCTGCCGCAACGTCCCTGTATACTGCTGTGGTACATCTATGGTCTATAGCTGCCTTGAATTTCCAGCGTCCAATCCAACAGGCACCTGCTGCGACTGTGAGCATCCATCCATCCACCCGTCACAAATGCATTCACAGTTTCTGACCGGCCTTCAAGTTTAGTCTGCAGGTTAGAACTGAAGCTATTCGATCTACGGACCACAGCCACCCAAACGCAAGTGCATTCAGAGTCTATATATGATGCTGCAGTTATTAACTCCATGCAGTAATGATCTTATTAGATTTTTACTATATTTCAGGAGCCTAAATTTCAAGGCGACAAACATGTTTTTTTTTTCTCGCGATCGGGTGTTCAGTCCATTTTTCATTAAGAGGAAAGTTAACCAAATGTTACAAAGATGATACATATGACTCGCAAGTAATCCTTGATTACCAACGAAATCCCACAGGCAAAAACAAACAGCAAGAAAACAAGAGGGGGACCCTCCACCTCAAAACCCCAACCGACTGAGCCTAATACATGAAGACAACATAATGGTAGCCACTAGTGTAGTGAAACCGCAGAGGCGATGAAGCTTCCAACAACAGAGGCGGCAAAGCATCCGCCCATGGAAATGCCAGTCAACCTCAGCGGCAAAGCATCCGTCATGGGCACCAGTACGACAACAGCGGCAAAGCATCCGTTAGAGAAGAGACCACGACGGCAAAGCATCCGTCAGAAAGTGCAGCACGGTGGCAAAGCATCCACCAAAGACGACGACCATCAACGCGGCAAAGCAACCGCAAGTGGGGGGCCATCACGCTCACAGCAGCAAAGTGTCTATCTGAGAGGGGAGACCGGAGCGACACTGACGGCAAGGCAACCGCCCGAGCAACATGACGGCAAAGCATCCGTCCAAGAAGAGCGATAGCGGCAAAGCATCCGCTACATAGAAGCAATTAACTGCGGCAAACACCAACCAACTACTGGACAAACCAAAGCAAAGATTAGCGTGAAGCACAATTAGGCATAGCACAGCGAGGAGGAACTCCAGGCAGGGAAGCACGGCAGCAGGAGTGCTCCAATGACGCCTTCAGGAAGGGAAGGCGGCGCCGAACTGGCCCCCTGCTGTGATACTGTAGCCTCTGCATGTGCAGGCGCCGCACGGCTCACCTGCAGCACTGTAGCCATGCAGTGGCTGGCGCAGAGTCAGCCCTGTATGTTATCTAGTTACTGTTACAGCATGTGGGCTGTACTAGGACTAGATAGATAGAGTTGTATAAATAGACCATCACGGCAACTCAGTAAAGAGAGTTCAGATTTGCCATCACACAGACAGGGCTTCAGCCAACGCTGGTGTCTTGTATTATGCGTGCTTGCTCTGTTCTCCCTCCTTCTTCTAGCCTTGGTCGTAGTGCGTGGCACGGACAACGCTTACTCGTGGTCGGCACGGCTAGTGGGTGCTCGGCAACACTAGCGGGTGCTCGGCAAGATAGGCTGAGTGGTTCACTCGCCTGAGCCGGTGATACTGTGGGCCAACAAGTGGTATCGGAGCCATACGAGTGCCGTCGCCATTCTAATCGATGGCGATGACGGGCGATTCAGAGTTGGACGACAGCAGTGGCACTGCTGTGGCTGCCCAGCCACGAGGGAAGGTCGTTGTTCGCACGGTGCGGGAGGTCAGCGGCACCAGTTGGCCGACGCTGACTCGCACCAACTATGGAGAGTGGTCGGTGACCATGAAGGTCAAGCTCAGAGCCCGACGGCTCTGGAATGCTGTTGATAAGGGCACCGACAATGAGGAGGATGACATGTCAGCGCTGGAGGCTATCCTCGCTGCTGTACCGGCGGAGTACAGGGAGCCATTGGGGACGAAGAGCTCGGCTAAGGAGGCGTGGGAGGCTATTGTGGCAATGCGCGTCGGTTCCGACCGCGCAAAGAAGGCGATGGCCCAGCTTCTGAAGCAGGAGTACGCTCTCCTCAAGTTCAAGGATGGTGAAACGGTGAAGGACTTCTCCCTCCGCCTACAGACGCTCATCAGCAAGCTGAAGGGCCATGGCGTCACCATCGACGAAGAGGTGACGGTTTCCAAGTACCTCCACTCCGTTCCGACCAAGTATATTCAGATCGCTCTCTCCATAGAGACGATGCTGGACTTGTCCACCCTCACCATTGAGGATGTGACAGGCCGTCTGCGGGCGGTGGACGAGCGCCTGGAGCAGGCGACAGCAACGAAGGACAGCGGAAAACTCCTGCTAACGGAAGAGGAGTGGGCTGCTCGGAGGAACTCCGGGAAGACAGCCTCCTCCAGTCGCGGTGGCAAGGGCAAGCACCACGACAGGGCTTCTTCAGAGAAGAAGCAGGTCGACCCCAACGCCTGCCGGTGTTGCGGGAAGATGGGCCATTGGGCACGGGAGTGCCCAAATCGCAAGCAGGAGAAGAAGGTTGAAGCTCACCTGGCGTGAGCCAATGATGAGGATGAGGCCACTATCCTGATGGCGACGTTCTGTGCACTGCACGACGTCGAGGCCGAGGAGAAGGAAGAGGCGACGACGGTGGAAGGACCTAGGAGGGCCCTGAAGACCGTCAACTTCGACGAACCGCGCGCCCAAGTTTCCCTCGGGCATGTGGGCGCCGACCAGGAGCAGTGGTGGTATCTGGACTCTGGTGCCAGCAACCACATGATGGGCTCCAAGGAATCCTTCTTCGAGCTCGACGGCGATGTTACCGGTACGGTGAAGTTTGGTGACGACTCAAGGGTGGCTATCCAAGGGCGCGGCACCATCATCTTCAGATGCCAGAACGGGGAGCACCGCGTGCTAACGGATGTATACTACATCCTGCAGCTGCGTTCCAGCATCATCAGCATTGGTTAGTTGGATGAGCGCTGTAGCGAGGTACTGATCAAGGACGGAGTCCTTAGGATCAAGGACCGGGAGCAGCGACTTCTTGCTAAGGTGAAGAGGTTCCTAAACCGGTTGTACCTGCTCGACCTAAAGGTAGAGCAGCCGGTGTGCCTAGCGGCAAGGCACTCTGAGAAACCATGGATGTGGCATGCCCGGTTCGGACATCTCAGCTTCGACGCGCTTGGTCGGCTGGAGAAGATGGTCCGAGGACTACCCCACATCAAGCACGGAGGTGAGCTATGTGACAGCTGCCTGGCCAGGAAGCAGAGGAGGCTACCTTTCCCAAAGGCGGCCAAGCATCGCGCGGAGGAAGCTCTCGAGCTTGTTCACGGCGACTTCTACGGGCCGATCACGCCTGCTACATGCGGTGGTCGGCGGTACTTCCTCCTGCTCGTGGATGATTGTAGTCGCTATATGTGGCTGCAACTCCTGACGAGCAAGGATGAAGCGGCGGCGGCGATCAAGAAGTTCAAGACACGTGCGGAGGCCGAGAGCGGCAAGAAGCTCCGCGTGCTGAGGACTGATCACGGTGGTGAATTCACTTCGGTGGAGTTCGCTACGTACTGCGCGGATCATGGTGTGGGGCAACACCACACCGCGCCGTACTCACCACAACAGAATGGCATGGTGGAGAGGCGGAACCAGACGGTGGTCAGCATGGCTCAATCCATGATGAAGGCCAAAGGCATGCCGACAAAGTTCTGGGGAGAGGTGGTGACCACGGCGGTGTTCATCCTCAACCGCGCTCCGACCAAGGCCCTGATGAGCAAGACGCCGTTCGAAGCTTGGTACGAGTGCAAGCCGAACGTGTCATTCCTCCGAACATTCGGCTGCATCGGCCACGTCAGGAAGATGAAGCCGAACCTCACCAAGCTGGAGGACAGGAGCACACCGATGGTGTTCCTGGGCTACGCGGTGGGTACCAAGGCGTACCGGCTCTATGACCCACGTGGAGACAAAGTGCTTGTCTCGCGCGACGTTGTGTTCGACGAGGAAGTGGCTTGGGACTGGAGCAGTCCGAGCACGGGGGAAGCCGGCGGCTTCACCAACACCTTCATCGTCGAGCACTTGGTCATCCACGGCGGTGGAGACGCCACGGAACAGGTTCCGAGCACTCCGGGAGGAGGGCCGAGCACTCCGGCGGTAGAGTCGAGCACTCCTAGGGTAATGCCAAGCACTTCGAGAGGGATGTCGAGCACTCTAGGAGGAGGGCCGAGCACACTTGGAGAGATACCGAGCACACCAGGAGTGGTGTCGGGAGGTTCTGCTATGGTGGCGACCACTCCAGGACGGGTGCCGAGCACTCCCGTGGCAGAGCCAAGACGTCTTGCAGTGGTGCCGACCACTCCAAGACTAAGGCTAGACACTCCTACAGTATGGCCGAACACTGCAGGAGTTATGACGAGCCGTCCAGAAGCAGTGCTGAGCACTTCAGGTGCTATGTCGGGCACTCCGGCAGAACAGGGAGCTCCATCGACGCCGATCGAATTCACCTCACCTCCAAGTGACATCACTGAGTTCGTGGACGCCTACCACGAAGGTGAGGAGGTGCGGTTCCGCAGGCTGGATGACATCGTCGGCGGCACAGGTCCATCAGGTCTGGCGGGCAGGCTACTCAACGACGCAGAGCTGCTACTCATCAGCGTAGAGGAACCACCCACGTTCACGCTAGCTGAGCGTGATGGAAACTAGCGACGGGCGATGCTGGAGGAGATGAAGGCGATCGAAGAAAATGAGACTTGGCAGCTCGTCGATCCACCTCCAGGATGCCGTCCGATCAGCCTGAAATGGGTATACAAGGTCAAAAGGGACGAGCTCGGCGCCATTGTCAAGCACAAGGCGCGCCTCGTCGCCCGAGGCTTTGTTCAGCGCGAGGGCATCGACTTCAACGAGGTCTTTGCACCAGTAGCGCGCATGGAGTCAGTTCGTTTGCTACTAGCCTTGGCAGCAGCAAAGGACCGGCGCGTCCATCATTTGAACGTTAAATTGGCCTTCCTCAACGGCGAGCTGGCGGAAACGGTCTTCGTCAGGCAACCTCCAGGTTTCACCATCAAGGGAGAGGAGCATAGGGTGCTCCGACTGCGCAAGGTGCTCTACGGGCTACGGCAAGCCCCTCGAGCATGGAACGCCAAGCTTGACGCCACGCTGGGCGAGCTTGGGTTTCAAAGGTGCGCAACCGAGCACGCGCTCTACACGCGACGGCGGGGGAAGGAAGAGTTCGTGGTCGGCGTGTATGTGGATGACTTAATCGTCACCAGCGCGCGCACAGAGGACATCAACAGCTTCAAGCGCGAGATGGCGGCTCATTTCCGAATGAGCGGTCTCGACGCACTCTCATACTACCTCGGCATCGAGGTGAGACAGGGGAAGGAGGAACTCACGCTCAGTCAGAGCGTGTATGCCTCCAAGCCGTTGGAAAGGAGCGGCATGGTGGAGTACAAGCCATGCGTGACTCCGATGGAGGAGCGGCTGAAGCTGACGAAGGCCAGTACTGCGGCGAAGGTGGATGCAACACTCTACCGAAGCATCATCGGCGGTCTGCGCTACCTAGTCCACACGAGGCCGGACATTGCGTTCGCCGTGGGCTACGTCAGTCGCTTCATGGAGGATCCCAGAGAGAATCACTGGGCTACGGTGAAGCGGCTACTGCGCTATGTCAAGGGGACGGTGAATCATGGGATCATCTTCCCAAAGACCGGCGGGAGTAGGCTGCAGCTCATGGTGTTCAACGATGCAGACATGGCGGGGTACATTGATGGACGACGGAGCACCTCTAGCGTACTTGTCTTCCTCAGGTCGGCCCCAATTTCATGGCTGTCACTGAAACAGAAGGTGGTGGCGCTATCTATGTGCGAGGCAGAGTACGTAGCGGTGGCCACAGCTGCGTGCCAAGTTGTATGGCTACGCCGGCTGCTGGGTGAGCTGACCGGTGTGGAAGCTCACCCACCAGCACTGATGGTGGACAACCAGCCCGCCATCGCCCTCGCGAAGAATCCGGTTATGCACGACCGGAGTAAACACATCGACATGAAGTTCCACTTCCTCAGGGACTGTGTTGATAGAGGGCAGATCGTCATCAAGTTCGTCGAAACTGGTCGGCAACTCGTGGACGTCCTCACCAAGCCGCTCGGACGACTTCGACTCACAGAGCTGAAGGAGATGATCGGCATGGAAGGGGTACAAGGGTTAGCAGTAGAATTAGGGGAAGTTTGTTAACTAATCTACTGTTATCTTGTGTGAACACAGCAAGGGAAGGCGGCGCCGAACTGGCCCCCTGCTGTGATACTGTAGCTTCTGCAGGTGCAGGCGCCGCACGGCTCACCTGTAGCACTGTAGCCATGCAGTGGCCGGCGCAGAGTCAGCCCTGTATGTTATTTAGTTACTGTTACAGCATGTGGGCTGTACTAGGACTAGATAGATATAGTTGTATAAATAGACCATCACGGCAACTCAGTAAAGAGAGTTCAGATTTGCCATCACACAGACAGGGCTTCGGCCAACGCTGGTGTCTTGTATTGTGCGTGCTTGCTCTGTTCTCCCTTCTTCTTCTAGCCTTGGTCGTAGTGCGTGGCACGGACAACGCTTACTCGTGGTCGGCACGACTAGTGGGTGCTCGGCAACACTAGCGGGTGCTCGGCAAGATGGGCTGAGTGGTTCACTCGCTTGAGCCGATAATACTGTGGGCCAACAAGCAAGACGTCGGGCATGGTAGACACCCAAGCATAGTAGTCGACACCGTGGGTTGGGGAGGGGGGCGCCACAGTGCCAAGGCTTCCAGGTCGGCGAATCGCCGGCCCGGCCGACCCGACACAGACCACCGCTGCCCGCTTGGATGCACTGCAGTGGCACCTGGGGCGACCACCAGAGACTTAGAGCGGTAGATCCAACCCGTAGGGGCCCGGATCCGTCGGGCCAAGCGTCGCAGCAGCATGGGCGTGTGCGCGTACCAGCGGCCCCAACCGCCCGGGTGAAGCGTCTCCGGTCGCCGTCAGGCCAGCTAGCCAGCAGATCCGACCAGCCGCCGTTGAGCATGCCCGACTGAGGCCAAATCTGGCCCATAGGGCCCGGATCCGGCCGGCCAGCCACCGTAGTGGCCTCCGACCGCCCAGGAGAAGCTGACGTCGGTCACCGTCAGGAGGAGCAGCCGAACCCTAGCAGCCGCCGGCCACCGACGAATCCGCGGCGTTAGGGGTGTTAGACGGCAGATCCGGCCTACGGAGGTGTAGATCAGCCCCACCGGAGTTCATGCTCGCCAGAGAGGAAGGTTGGAGGAGGGGTGGCGTAGGAGAGAGGGGGAGTGGAGGTCACGACGGCTCCCTTTTTCGGGGCAGCCGCTTGCCGCCGCCGCCGCACGCCGGAGGGCGGCGACGGCGGCCGGAGAGGAAGCAGGGAGGGGAGGTCTTGGCGGCGCCGGTGGTTTGCCCCCGAGGCGCCCGTGGAGGAGCGCTCGGGGGGTCACAAACATGTTTTCTAAACAATAAAAATATCAGGCACCTAGACGTGTAATATTATTTGCACTGATCACCGTCTGGTTACAGAGGAGAGCATACAGATTACAGAAGCCATGCATCTTTCTTTCTGCGTGTCTTGTACAAGATGACATCACTTGCAATTGCGAATTCGCCCAGCTGCTACGATATATATAGCATCATATATACTGCTCTCTGCTCACTTCATCTCGATCCATCAGTTTTCAGTTGCTGTCGTCTGCCGCCGGCTCGACGAGCTTGAGCTTGCCGCCATAGATCTCCGCGAGCTGGGAGTCATCAATGGCCTCCCGGAGCGTCCTGTCGAGGTCCTTATCCGCCACGAACACGAACTTCTTCTTGGTGTTGTCGTCGATGAACGGGTAGACGATCTTCCAGGCGGCCATGAACACGTAGGGCACGTGGACGAGGAAGACGCGGCCGAGGCGCTCCGGGTAGTAGCTCTGCATGATGTCCAGCGCCGCCAGGTACCCCCGGATGTCGCAGTTGGCGTAGCCCCAGCCCTTGAGGTCGGCGACGGCGGCGAACTTCTCCTGCCGCCCGGGACCGGGCGGGGGCAGGCGCGCGACGGTGGCGTCCAGGACGTGGACGACGTAGCGCTTGAACTCCTCCAGGTCCCGCCGCGCCGGGTGGTGCCGCGCGCCGAAGCTGTACATCAGGGGCCGGCCCTCCCTGTCGTACCCCTGCAGGCACAGCTTCGCCTGCGCCACCTCCCGTGCCACCTCCGACGCCGGGATCGCGCCGTGGGGCTTCGCTGTTGGTTTCCACTTGAGGTATTTGAGCAGCATCGCCGACGCCTTGCCGATGTTGTGGTCCCGCGCCCGCAGGAACCGCCGCAGCGTGTAGTCGTCCTCCTCCTGTGCGCATTACGTCGGTGATGGGAAACAATTGCATAGGTGATAGATGAGCATACAGGTTGAGTAGTAAACTTTTTTTTACCTTCAAAAAAAGTTTTATTTAGTGATTCACTTGCCGACGCCTTGCCGATGTTGTGGTCCACTTGAAGTTTTTGAGATGCATGTGAATGAACAAAATAAGAGAGTAAAGCTAAACTTTTATTTAGTGATTCAAAATTCGTCGCTCTCACTCACATTGTTTGTGCCCAATCCAAAGATGTAATGGCCTTTCTTCCCCATCGCAGGCAAGATTAGGGTGTGGGATTAAGGTTCAGAGTTCGGAGTATTTGGCAGAGCTCTCAGAACAACTTCCAGACTCAATTCAGAAGTTCTATCAAACAAGTTTTTTTTACCTGAGAAGTAATTCTTTGCTAATTATGTGCAATGATTATCTTAAATGAATTAAGAGGTTGACACCTGAAAAAATTAGCCATGTATGTCACGTTGATAGCCTGTTCGCTTGAACTTATCAGCCGGCTTATCAGCTAGAATCTATAGTATTTTTCTCTCACAACAAATTAACTTCAGTCGGCTTATCAATCGACTTTAATACCAGCCGAACAGGCCCTGGAGCTAAACAGGAGATGGTGGCGGCGCTCAGCCAGAGATGATGAAGAAGGGAGAGAGGAGACATATGGGATGGATTTTAGCGTGTGGATGTGGTGCACGGCAACAAATTCGACGGCGAGGAGCCACCGGAGCCCGACGGGAAGGCAGGGGCGAGCGGCGTAATCTAGGTTGGTGGGCCTAGGAGGAAGAGGGGAGGGAGAGAGGAGGGGGGGGGGGGGGGGGGGTTTAGTTAAAGAGAGATTTGATATGGCACTTTAATTTAGATATAAGGATTAGAAAAATTGAGCGATGGTTGCCCATAAATCATCCAGTTCTCAACCCTTTTGATTGCTTGAACTAAGCATCCAAAAATTGAGTAGAGTGGAGTAAAATAAAATGGATTTGGGTGGCAGTTTCATTTCATCGTCATCACGTCGTGATCAATTGGTTAGGCCGCCGGTGTGACGCGAGATTAATATTAAGAGGGAGGGGGATTGACAGACGGGCTAGTTGCTTGGTGTCCTTGAGTCGTGGGCAGCATTTATGGGGGGCTTTTCTGTGCACCACGAGTGATGCATGGCCGAAATGAAATGAGGTAGTGTTTAGTTCCCAAAATTTTTCAAGATTTGCTGTTACATCGAATCTTTGGACGTATGTATGAAGCATTAAATATAAATAAAAAATAAAACTAATTATACAGTTTAGACGAAATTCACGAGACGAATCTTTTAAGCCTAATTAGACTATGATTGGACACTAATTATCAAATAACAACGAAAGTGCTACAGTACTATTTCGCCAAAAAAATTTGCCAACTAATGGTATGTTCGGCAGAACTGAAAAATACTGTTCCAGCTAATTATTATGAGAGAAAAATATTGTTTTAACAGAATATAAACAGTAATTTCGTGAGGGCCAGAATCAGCCAGGCAGCCGGCTTAAAGCCAGCCGAACGGCCTCTAAACAAGCCCTCAAGCCCACACCACACGGCTGCGTGCGCCATCCACCCAACTGTACTAGTACTAGTAGCTGCCTACAGGTAGCGTGTGCACATTTTCCATCACACAATCTCTGAAAGGAAAAAGAATCATATAAGTACATACGTACTACTATCTGTTGCTATCATCATAATATACTTGTCTGAATTTAATTTTCGTCTAGTTTAGTTCCACCTCAGATTTCTAAAAAAAATGCTACAGTACCTATCACATCGAATGTTTACGGTCCGTGTATGGAGTATTAAATGTAGACCGTGTATGGAGTATTAAATGTAGACGAAAAAAACTAATTGTACAGTTTGGTGGGAAATTGCGAGACGAACGTTTTGAGCCTCATTAGTCCATAATTGAACACTAATTGTCAAATAAAAACGAAAGTGCTACAGTAGCCCCAAATTCTAACTTTCTGAAACTAAACACGCGCTTTCTATATATTGTGACGATGAATCAAGGGGTGCCGGGGTGAAGTGAAGGAGAAGTCAATGGAGGAACCGAGGGCGAGGAATAGATGAGATGACCAAGTTAGGTGCACAAGCACAATCGCATGCATATGGATTGATCTGTGGCTGAATTTTCTTGGGTTCCCTGGCACACGTGATTAGAAAATGCACACCATAGTGTACGAGCTCTGGAAATAGGGCACACAAGCTTTTACCGGTCAGTCAGTTCCGGTCCCTGGGTTTCACTTGTCAGGTTCCTCTAAAGCTCAGTCTCTATCTCATCGAATATTTGACATATACATAAAGTATTAAATATAGACTAAAAAATAATTAACTATACGGATTACGACTAATCTATGAGACGATTTTTTACCCTAATCAATCCATGGTTTGACGACGAGGTGCTACAACAAGCTACAGTAACATATACTAATTATGGGTTAATTAAGCTTAATAAATTCGTCTCGCGGAGTACCGATGACTTCTATAATTTATTTTATTATTATTATCTGAACACTTCCACGTAATATCCTAATACGACGTCCCTAAACTTTAACCCTGAATTTAAACACCCCCAACTGGGAAAAATGAAAACGAGGCGTGGTGCAAAGCAAACAGTTCGGAAACGACACAGGCAGCGGTGTCAACCACAAGCAGTACCACCTGTACGTTGGGTGTTGGCTGGGCAGATGAGCAAACTGCTAACTACCTGGAGTCCTGGACACGGATGCTGAACCACCAGCGGCCGCGGCCGGCCACAAATGAGCAAAGTGTGACAGGGCCGGCCATCAACGCCAAAAGCGATGGCCGGACGGCCAAGAACCGTACCAGGGGTACCACCTGGGGCATATCATATGCAGCCGGCTCTGTGCCAGAGGGAAGCAAATGGCGACGAGAAGCTCTAGTTAACAGTGGCGATGACTCATTTGTCTACAGCAGGCTGCTCCATCTTGAGGTCTTGACATGCATGCCAATAATCAGCATGATTCTCACTTCTCAGAGTTCCAGATCTTAGGTAGCTACAGGTTGGTGTTCATTCTGATCGAGGCCCAGTTATGATTTGGCTACTAATAATAGCAGTAACTGTAGTTACAATTACAGTAATTAAGGCAGGTAAATTATCTACAGTATGTAACTCAAAGAAAAGTTTGATGGTAGTATAAGACAAGATATACGACGCCGCCTAGCTGTGGCAGTAGGTTGCTGAATGATGATGATGATTCGCAGAAATGAATGAATCGTCCCCTGAACTGAAGAGTGAAGAGCGGATGCACATGGCAGTGTCGCCAGAGCGGCAGAGAGCCATTCATTATGCTAGTCATACAGTATGCTATTCTATATGCTAGCCTAATTATATTGTGTTCGTTGTGGATCCCATTCAGATTCAGGCAAGGCCACGCCATATGCATGCTATGGAGTAGGCCATGCGAGTATGTGATGACTGACGACTCACGAGCAATGGATGGATGGAATCATGGAACGACGGAGAGATCGAGGGGACGAACCTTGCAGGAAGGGTCCTGGGCTTGGGTGACGGCCCTCAGCTCCGCCACCTGCTTCCACTCCGCCGCGTCGCCGTCGCTCGCCACCTCCTGCTGCTGCTCCTGGCGCTCCGCCATGGCCGACGACCTCAGCTAGTGATCGATCGATGTCCACGGGTGGGTGGGAGAGGTGGACGGAATATACGGGCGACGGGAGCCGGAGACCGGGCGCGCAGGGGAGGCAGGTTTTATAGGAGGAGGAGCGTGGCTGGCTGGCTGCGAGGACTGTGCGTGGTGCGGCGGCCTCCTGAACTGACGGTTCCGTACCGCTGGCTTGCTTGATAAGACATGCATGAGTATCTAAGACAAAAATAATATTTGTTGGTTGAAAAAATATGATTTATAAGTAAAAGGGTGATTGGTTGCCCGAACCAGAACGTCCGAAGGGCATCCTGTATCCCTCCGTGCACTTACGTCATGTTTGGTTGTTCTATTCGTGTATTTTGTCTGTATCTTTTCATTCGTTTGCCCTCCTTCATCCCGCACGTCTCTGTCTTCTGGATTTCTTCTTTTTTTATGGTGCAGAATGATTTGATTCACCCAGGATGTAGGGACCCATGCGTCAAACAAAAAAACTAATGTATGCATGCAACCAAGCACAATCACATCTTGTATTAGACCAACAGCAAAGACAACCAAACACTACCTAGGCTCAACCTAGCTTCTTTGATCTGCATAACCTGACCATCCTGACACAAAGGCTGGCTCTACCACCAATCACGCCCAAAGTGAACAGGGCGGTTCGTTCTCAGCGACACGAGAGACGAGCTGAGCTGAGCTGTGCTGTGCGCCCGCCGCCCCGCCCGCCTATTTATGGCACTGCCTCACCTGATTGGTCTCGTGGCCAGACTCTTCTCCTCTCGAAAAAAAAAGAAAAGAAAAAAAAGATACTAGGTTTCTGATCAAACTTTTCTAAATTATTAAGTAAATTTATAAAATATTTTTATTAACATCTATATATTTAAATAAAAATTATTATAAAGATATATTCAATAATTAATCTGATAGTACTAATTATATACAGCATAAATATTAATATGTCCTTGTGTATATGCGGTCAAAATTTAAAAGATTTATTTTGACTTCTTAGAAAGTGAGTGGGACGGATAATTACTTCTACTACGGAGTACTACTTACCTTATTACTGTTCCCCAATAAGAGAGGATAAAATTGGCACTTACTAATTGCATGGACAAGCCATGAGTAACCATAACATCGTTAGTTAGGTTATTACCATAAGTGTTCTAATCATTTCATATGTATTTCCCTGCACTTATTAAAACAAAAAAGAATGAGTCTTTTACTTGTATGCCATTAAAAAAGATGGTCTAATCGTCTATGTCCCTAAAAAGTTTGATTTATCGTCAGTGTCCAAGCTCGGAAAACTTTTCTCTCTCACGCCATTCTGTCACTAACGGTGTGAAATATGGGTGGTAAAGGACTTGAATGCCCCTGGAACTTTTGTTTCTCATGTGCCACTGCCTGCTGGGCGGCAACGTTTGCTGCTTCCGATCACCGCGTGCAAGAAATAAATTGCGCAGAGACGGAGGAGGTACCTGCTTCCGCCATGTTCCCAAAGAGGGTCTCTGCCAGCAGGTAGCAGCCCACGAGAAAGCACGCGAGGACCACGACTGTGACCGCTCCAATGGCTGCCAGAACGAACGACATGATGGATTGTGCCTTCCTCCCTGCGGTGCGGGCATTTCAGTTTTCAGTTGAAGATGTCAGCTACCTTATAAAATCAATCAGAGCAGGAGTTCTAGTGTCGAAATCGCAGTACGCTCGTGACATTATGTACCGAACGAGGTAGTAGTAGAGATGACTCACAGAGCGATGGACCCTTGGGCTGAGCAAGGGCCATGGTCAGGTCGGCGAGCGTCTGCTCCAAGCCGTCGGTGTACGAGGAAGCGACGTCGCCGGCGTAGTACGCCAGGAGGCAGCCGTGGCTCCATACGCCCGCGCGGCGGGTGTCGTTGGCGCAGCCCTCGCTGGCTGCCGCGACGGCGGCCCGGAGGCACGCATGGCAGTCCGACGCGTCGGCGACGCCGCCGAAGCCGAACCCGAAGCAGAGGCCGAGGGCGTGAGCGCGGTCGCGCCCGGGGTCCGGCTGGGAGCGCAGCGCAGCGCGGCGGAGGGGAGCGCGGTGAGCAGCGGGGCGAGGCTGGCGCGGAACACGGTGGCGTTGCCGTGGCGGACGCCGGCGGGGCGCAACCGATCAGCGGAGCAAAGCAGCCGCCTCCTCCTCCCTGGTCGAAGCCGCCGGTACCGGAGCAGCCCGTCGGGACGAGGAGGAGGAGGAGGAGCATGACGAATGGTACCGTTGCCGCGGGGAGCGCCATGGCTGGGTGCCTGGGCGCGAGGCGAGCTGACCCTTTTGCGTCGCCCGGTGACGGTGGTCGGTGGCTTTGGGTTTTTTTGAGTTGGCGTGGGAGGGAGGGGGAAATGGGAGAGCTCTAGCAAGACGATCGGGCAGAGCGCGTACGCGGACGTGTCGGCTTCGCCTCGTCTTGCACCTGGCCTAGCCCGGAGACCCGGACGCGATGAGGCCCGGCCTACGCGACCGCGACGCGCGAAATGATGGGAGCTCGAAATGGGTGTGGCAAAGGCACTGCTCACGGCTCGGGCCCTAGCCTTGTTCGGGCAACTGGGATGGTGATGTTTTCGCGCCTTTTACTTTTGCCGTGGCTTTGATGGGAGGTCGGGAGGAGCGAGTGCGTGCGGTGCGAGCAAGCCGTCGCCATTTTTAGACGCACGATCTGACCTCTGCCCGTTTTCCGTTCCTGGAACTGGAATGGGGTTTTGCAGCACGGATCGGATACCATGACAGCTACTACAATCCCCTGAGTCACAATTATCACAGCTGTCTACATTGTTCTCGCCAATTCTGATAGATGCATCCACTAATGATGGCATGCTCTCAAGCACTGGAGTCTTAGACCAATTGTCATCTAGCAGCAGCAAAACCAGAGAGAAAGCATGAATACGTGTGCGGAAGCTTCCGCTGAATGCACAATTAGTGAGACTTAGGCGTTTGAGGGATTCGGATGAGATCTTGTTGACAACAGTCAAATCACAGTTCTCAATCTCTAGTTGTTCCAGTGCTGGACAGTCAGATAAGATAAGGAAATTTTCCTCAAATGCTACACCAGAAAGCTCTAGCTGCATTAAGTGCCTGGAGACGAGATGCATGTAATTTAGATCAAACCAATTTCCAGATGGCATTACCAACCGGAGGACTCGAGCCTGGCACCGTACAGCATGCCGAAACCAAAGGTTCACACGAACTCCCGGAGCTTCTCCATGTCGTCCTCGTATCCATTGCTAGTGATGCGCAGGCCCGTCGCGAACATCCAGAGCTCTAGCCAGCGCCGGGCGAGCACGCACGACCGCACGGCGTCTCGCGCGGGAAGGAAACCGAGGATGTGTTGAAGGACACCGTCTGGCAAGGACTCTATGCTGTTGTCACTGCTCTCAATTGGCGCTTTCCTGCCCCTTTTCCCTCTTCTCCAAGGACACATTCTATCGAACAGGCGGCGGGCGTCGGCGCTGTGGGACGAGATATAAAATTAAGGTGGATGGATGGGTACGTCGCCCACATCAAATTAGTCCAAACCTTGTTGGCGCCAAAAGCCATCAGGTTGCCGCCCAGCAGGCAGTGGCACATGAGAAACAAAAGTTTTAGGGGCATTTAAGTCCTTTGCCACCCACATTTCACACCGTTAGTGACAGAATGGCGTGAGAGAGAAAAGTTTTTCGAGCTTGGACACTGACGATAGATCGAATTTTTTAAGGACATAGACGATTAGGACATGCAAGTAAAAGACTCAAAAAGAATCCTTAAGCATTGATACTGTTGGGCTGCGTTCCGATGGATTCTTTGGTAGAGCTAAACATCAGAACTGGAGAACACTGATGGGTTGGCGTCCAACAGTGAAGGCAAAGTCTTCGATATATGTTCCGAAACTGAACATACATAATGGCACTAGTTAGGATTAGGACTAATTAGGATTAGGACTAGCTAGTGCACTGTCGTGCCGTGCTTGTACAGGGAACCAGCAGGCGTGGTCCTGAGGTCGTCCATAAATTGAACCTATCTTGCTAGTAGGCTTTCTCCGGTGCCGGTAGTGGATTAATGGCACTAATTAGGATTAGGACTAGCTACTGCACGTACTGTAAACACATCGACGAGGGGTGACTGTGCTCATTCATAGCCTATGCAGCACCGGCTTCTAGTTTGTTCGCCTAAGCTGCAACCGACTTGTTTGGCTTTTTTTTTTTTTCAGCCGAAGCAATATTTTTCTCCCACAACGTTTCAGCGTAGACACAGTACCAGCCGAACACCCTCTTCGCTAGTCCTGGGATATGATGTTCCCATCGAATTGGCCTGCTGCGGGTAAAGATGGCAACGGGCACAGAATGCCCGTATGCCCGCGGGTATGGAACCCGATGGGCAAGGATACGGGCACCACTTCTTGCCCGCGGGCACGGGCGCGGGCACCATCCTGAACCCAGAGGATAGTTCTTCGCGGGCAAAGAAATTTGCTATCCTCGCACGCTTATCCGCCAGACCCGCTCCACAGGTCTGACATGTGGGACCTACAAGCAAATATATGTATATATACACGATTTGTTGTGAATATGTATCTTCGTATCTCTTGTAATGCACTATGGTTTATGTATATGCTCAACCTGGCGGGCACACGGGCATGCCCGCGGATGGAGGGCGCGGGCGTGGTTTGTTGCCCGTGGCGGGTCACGGGCGCGGGCGAGAGATTTAGCTGGCGGGCGCGGGCGTAAGAAGGTAGTATCCGCGGGCACCACGCCCGTTGCCATCTTTAGCTGCGGCCTACGGGGCACCTTGCGTACGTCCTTTTCTTTTCTTTTTCTTTTTTTTGTTTCTTCTTTACTGAACCCACTGAATCATTCCGACTTTTTCTTTAACCCACACCGACCATGAGTGAGCAACTCAGCTGTGACTTATATGGCCATCGGGCCAGGCCGGCACGCCCCGGCCCGGGCACGGGCCAGGCACGGCCCGCAACTTCTTGGGCCAGCACGGCACGTCGTGCCTGCGGGCCGTGCCAGCACGGGCCTCGTGCCTGGCATTCGGCCCAAGCACGGGCCTGCGGGCTGATTTTCAGGCCGTGCCAGCCCGACCAGCCCGGCGAAAATATCGGGCTGTGCTAGCCCACAGCCCGCAATTCTGTAAACACACCAGCAAATTCAGCTCTAACTTCAGTTTTCAAATTTAGAATCAAATTTCACAGAAAACATAAACCATGGCAGTGACCGCTCGGAGGTCGTCCAGATCGATCGAAGCCTGGCTGGCTCCGAGATCGACACCGAACAAGGCAGCCGCGTCCTCTCAGAGGTCGTCGTCGTCCTCGCCCTCGGGGGCCATGCCCGGTAGGACGACATCGTCATCCGCCATGGCAGTGACCGCTCCGGCCCCGTTCCTCGATGGTGTGGGTGGCCGCCGAGCTCGCTCTACGCCGTAGCTAGAAGAGGAAGCATCGGCTACCGATCTGCAGACCAAGAAACACATCAGATGACAGAATCAGATCAAGAAAGAAGATGCTAGGGTTAGGGTTAGGGTTTACCTGTGCAACCGGAGCCCGGTGCCGGAGAAGAAGACGACCCCGCAGAGAAGACGACAGACCGTTAGCAAGGACGGCGAGCGGCGGAGGAGGGATGACACTGACAGGAACACGAACTCACATATCACCAAGAGGGGAAGGGAGAGGGAAAGAGGAAGGAGATCAGGGAGGAGAAGGGAAAGGCTGGCCGGCGGCGGAAGGCAGATCAAGGTCACCGGAGTCGATGAGGTCGGATGCCGAGGAGACGGCGGCGCGACGAAGGCGAGGCGAAGACGAGAGTGGTGTGGGCGCTACGCGACGGGTGCAGTCGAATGGATTAGTCGATTAGGGTTAGGTGAGGAGAGGGGGCGGCCGGCGGCCGCGGCGTGTCCCTTATATATGAAGGGAGGGGTCGAGTGTGGGCTGATGATGGCCAAAATGGCCGTTGGGCTGGCGGTGGCGGGTAACCGTTGGGGGGGGGGGGCTAGCTGCCTCGGGCCGCTGTCGGGCCTCCCTCCATTTCTCGTGCGGGGCCATGCTGGCCCATGGGCTTGGGGGTCAGCCCAAGCACGGCCTGAGCAGCGGGCCGGGCCAGCCCGGGCCCTAGTTTCATCGGGCCGTGCTGGGTTCGTGTCGGGTTTTTTTTCGTGCTTCGTATCGTGCCGTCGTGCCTCGTGCTGCATGGCAAAGTATCTGTGAGGGTTGCCGTGTGTGCTACAAACAACGAAAGCTGCTCTGATGATCTCAAGACGTACAAATTTACAGGGTTTTCGTACTACGTAGTACTTGTGTCAAGGTCTTCCTTAGCTTTTGTTTCTTTCTCTTTCTCTATGCTATCACCCAGTCATACTCATACAGAAGCCAGAAAGCCAGCAGTCAAATCTACTCCCTCTGGGCCTCTGGTCTCATAAAAAAAATGCAATCGCAGGTTTAAGACAAGTAATTTTTTTTATGTTTGATCAAAACTTTTTAGGAAAAAATATTAGTATTTATAATTATATTTGTAATTAATCTCATGACACTTATTTGGCATAAAAGATAATATTAGTGTTTTTTATAAATTTAATCAAATTTAAATTTATCTGGCTTCTCAAAAATTGAGTATTTGCTATACAAAAATACTACTCAATTAGTAGTGCTAGGTGCCTAGCTAGGTGGGATGAGGCCCTATTGGGATTTGGGGACGTGAGATTTTTCGCTGTTTTTTGTGTTTTATTTATTGTGAAAATGAATTGATTGCCATGAAATTCATATTTCATATGAAATTCGTAAAGTCCCAAACAAGCCTTGACTTTTGTGGTGCAGTGCTGGTAGTAGTCGTGTGAAGGTATTTTTTTTCTTTCATTTCTATCGCTAAAGTTTAGTCCCTATCACATCGTATGTTTGACACATGCATGAAGTATTAAATATAAATTAAAAAATAACTAATTGCACAGATTGCGATTACTCTGCGAGACGAATTTTTAAGCCTAATTAGTTCATGATTTGACAAAATGGTGCTACAGTAAATATGTGCTAATGACGGATTAATTAGGCTTAATAAATTCGTCTAGCAGATTACTGATGACTTGTGTAATTTATTTTATTATTACTAACGGAATACTCCCATGTAACATCCCACGTGACACCCAATATGACACCTTTAAACTTTAGTCCCTAAATTTAAACACCTCCTTACAAAAATTAGTAATCGAGGTTACTACACCGTCTGTCCCAAAAAAGATATAATTATAGCATAGTGCTATATCAAACCATCCCAAAGGCTAGTGGGATTCATTTAAACAAAAAGATCCTCTATAAGTGGGCCTGATGGATCATCTCCTTTAAACTTTAGAGCTTTAAAAGCTTTAGAGCACTTTAGCTCATTTTTTATGTCTAATGCTCTAATGTGAGGTGGGTTAAAGTTTAGAGCTAACTTTAGACCACTTTAGCTCTAATAAAGTTTAGAGGAGGTGATCGAGACAGGCCTAAGTGTCCATAGAGTCGTCATTGAATTTATTTGGATTCATACGTGCCGTTTGCAATGGGCAGCTTGGAATGGCCGCCACCAGGACCAGAGGGCACCAGGCAATGGCTGGTGGATGATGTATGCGCCGTTGAACTCTCTCTACCAGGCAATGGCTCGTGTTGTCATGTGAGTGATGACCATGTGAGTGATGACCCAGCACCAGCAGAGACAGCAGCGGCGTGGCGCTTCCCTTGGCTCTTGGTTCTCAACGCCCAACCGCCAGCCGCCCCGGCCCCGTGCTCCCTCCCGTTCGTCCACACCATGACATGGATGAATGCCGGGCGTGCGGTGCGGCGACGGGCGCCCATGCCCGAGCCCGTGTGTCGCGTGTGTGTGGCGCAGAGCGCGCCACGACGGCCGGCAAGCCACGCGGCCGGGCCGTGCGTTCCACTTGCACGGGGGACCTCTAGTACTGTCCCAGTTTGGGCGCCGTGGTTGGTTGGCGTCTGGGGAAGTTAAGGGCACCCGCGCCGCCGCCTTCTGCAGCAGCTGCTTGCTATGCCAGTGCCAGTGCCAGTGCCCAATCCCATTCAAGCTGATGAGGACGGCAGGCTCTTCGTCCCCTCCGGTCACCATTCAGGCCGTGTCTGCACTGCACCCGTGCACCGTGCCAAATGGTAGTAGTACTGTTCGGCGATTCACTGCTTCTGTCGCCTGCGGGTGACTACTGACTCGGCTCAAGCGACCCACCCGCCCGTCTGGTCGGAGTGTTCGCTGGTTGGTTTCTGTCTTGATAAGACCGGCTAGTACTGGTTTGTTGTGAGAGGAAAATACTGTACCATAACTGATAAGCTCTGGCTGAAACCAATAAACGAAACCAGCTGAGTTTCTGAATTGCAAACAGGCGGCAGGGCACAGCCACCATATGCATGCACTGGAGTTCCGAGTACCGGACAGGATCATCACCATTCACCGGTGCAACGCTCACCTCTGTGTTTATTGGCAAAAAATAACTTACTGAATCCAGCACTGCCACAGCTCCAAACTTTTGACCACGACCAACGCCCCATTCAGTCCCTACGCTTTTTTCTTTTCATTACGAGGAATAGGGCCTCGTTAGATTGCAAGTTTTTTCATTTTCTCTCTGTCACATCAAATCTTTAGACACATGCATAGAGTATTAAATGTAGATAAAAAAATAACTAATTACACAGTTTGATTGTAAATTACGAGACGAATCTTTTAAGCCTAGTTAGGCTATAATTGGACAATAATTATCAAATACAAACGAAAGTGCTACAGTATCAAATACTGGTTCCTAACCCCATCTAAACAGGGCCTGAAAATCTGTCGCTACACTACCCTCCTGTACTTTCAGTCAGTGCCAGGCTACATCTTTCAGATAGAGTAGTAGTAGTATCAATCAATCATAGACTCTGAATGGATCTAGGCTCGCAACAAATATGCGCAGGAATCTCAGTCGGATGAAAAAATAAGCGAATCAAGCCAGGTTTAAGAACACGAGAACGGAGCCATAGACTGTATAAAACTTGAAATCTGCCTACAGTGCAGCATGAGTCCTCCTACGCAATAACACAAATCACAGCACATATTGAGCTCCCGCACACAACGGAACCATGACGAAGAATCTCATCTCAAACCACGACTTGCTTCTCTACGTCTTCTCCCATCTCATACAGATACAGACATGCAGTGTTCCTTGGCATCCTCATCTACTTTCCAGGCCTACGACTGCGCCCAATTTTGAGGTGGGTTCACTGTCTAGGGTTTACGCAGGCCACACCAAAAATGTCACACGTTACATGACATGGGATTTGGGATCCAATGCAATGCAAAGCTATTCCATCAGTTTTGTACGCTTCGCTTCGTTTGGTCAGAGATAACAAGACACAGGCAAAACATTACTGCACGAGAGGCAATGGTAAATGCGGGCATGGGTTATAGTCACCCTGTTTACACCGCATCTCCATGTCCAAAAGGCCAAGGCCGTACCGGGTCCGGGGACCAGGACGAGAACATGCATGGCCGCAAGATGAGTCATTGAGTCCTCACAGCACGCTCCTGGGGATGAAGCTGCTGCCATGATGCCCATCAGATATCTTGGTTGTGGTGTCGGTAGCCAGCCCACCGTCCTTGGTGAAGCAGTACTCCGGAGCCTGCCACGCCGCGTCCTCCAGCACGGCTCCCACCTCAAAGCTCATCACGTAGGCAATCCTACCTGCAGAGATCGGAAAATGCAGAGAGGTTACAATACAGAAGAAAGCCGGTGCTTGCTCAGATATCTCATGGTGACTTCAGCTGGCACCCGTATATATCTGTGGTTATATCATCACTGGACTGCAAGGCAAGTTAGTGTTTGTTCCTCCTTCATTTGGGGGCTGCTGAGCCTAACAAGAAGCGTGCCAACATCTGTCGTGCACGAAATAAGTGCTTACTTGGCTGTCATGGTAAAGTGTCATATCCGTCCTAACACTCAGCTGTAAGCCAACTAGTGCCAGTAGTTCAGGGACAGCAATACAACGAGTGTGGCGATGCTGTTATATATAAAAAAAGGAGTGAGGCAATGCTGACTAGCTTAGTACCAATGGAGTAAACAAGAAGTATAGCTTCATTTGATTTTTTCTGGACTCCTGAGCATGGAAAATTTAGTTGAATCTACTTGCTGTCTCACTTTGGTGACACCTTAACCAAAAGCTAACTTCACAACAAGAATGTGATATAATAAACAATACAGAAAGATTTCACTCAAAGTCAATACAGAAAGACCTCTGCTACTTCAAGTGACAGCTAGATGGTCCTCATGCCATAACCAAGCTAACTTGGGAAAAAAAACAATGTGACACACTTGGTTATACTTTACATCTTCTACTTTAATAATAAGGGGCAGCTAAAAGCGGTAGAAGCTAACACTATGTTTATCATTGAAGAAATGACAGATAGGTTGATGCCCAGTGATAATGAGGGGGTCTCAGACTAGCATAGACAGTGCTGTCCACTATCCCAATGTTTTGGACAGCTCTGCATACCCTTCGTAAGATGACATAAAAAAAAAGGTAGGCCTACAACAAGAACTTTCTGTAGGGGCATGTTACAACCAATGTACATGGGTCAGTGCTTCGCTGAATGGAAGCATGCACATAAATGCTAACATGATTGAGGGTCAGCTACCACAAAATTTGGACGAATTTCAATATCAAGTAGGTTTGTGGGCCAAAGCTCCTAAACAAAGTTCTTCAGAATCACACAGTTTACAGTACTTGGTGATTGTCTTCAAGTCTGACAGCAAAAATGACAAAATGGGCAAAACAATAGGAGCAAATGCAACTGGTAATAGTCCAAAGATGACCTACAATCCTAGATATTCCTGAAACATGGACAAAACAAGACACTGAGTAAATAGTGAAAACATTCCACTGGGTCTTGCTGGCCATTTTGATTCAAATGGCGTATTTACTGGGTACAGTTTAATTCCAAATTAAGCTAGCTCAATCCCACTTCATTCAAACAAGACAGCTATGGTTCTGGAAAGAATAATGTGGCAATGTGCCTTCCTGTGATTTTTCAAATGGCGCTTGATGCACAAGCTTATAGACACAGAAGCCAGAGGTTTCTAAATGTAACACGTTAACCAAGTTAATTAACTTCAAAATAAGACTGTGATGCAAAAGCAATACAGAAAGACATCTGTTACATCGAGGGACAACTAGATGGCCCTCACACCTTAACCAAGCTAACTTGGAAAAAAATGTGACAGACTTGACACTTGTTTATGATTTACATCTTTTACTTTGGGGGACAACCAAAAGTGGTAGAAGCCCAGATAAGATTTATCAATGAAGAATGACAGATAGGTTGATGCCCAATGGTGAGTCTGATAATTGCATACACAGTATTTTCCATTATCCCACCCTTTTAGGCAGCTCTGCATGCCCTTTGTAAGATGACACTAAAACAACAAGCTAGACCTACAACTATAAGAGCTTCAGTGCTTGATTTTGAATGGGAACGACCAATATTCATGGGTCAGTGCTTGGCTGAAAGGAAGCGTGCACATAAACACAAATTGATTGGGGACCAGCTACCACAAAATGTGGACAGGTTTCAAAATCAAGTAAGTTTAAGGGGCCAAAGTTGCTAACAATGTTGTTCAGAAACACATTTCTACTACTTGGTGATTGTCTTCAAATGCAACTGTTTGTTTAAGGGGCCAAATGTAAGTTTAAGGGGCCAAAGTTTAAGGTGCCTATTAGTGAGACTGAGAAAATGGGAAATAAATTGGAGCAAATGCGACTGATAATAGTCCAGAGATGACCTAGATACCTAAAAGAACAAGTGCATGTGCATGCATTGGCTTGGAACTAAAAACAAGACGCTGAGTGAATAGTGGAGACATCCCTCTGGCTCTTGCTGCCCATTTTGATTAAGTTGGACTATTTATTGGGAATTAGTTTACATCTAAAATAAATGCTAGCTCAGACCTACTTCATTCAAACAAGAAAGGCATGATACTGGAAGTAATAATGAGACCATCCTTCTGGTGATTTTTCATATGGTGCTTGGTGCACAAAGTTTATAGACATAGAAGCGCCAGACCTCACGAATAAAATTCAGTCTTCTAGAAGACGTTAGCAAGAAATAAAATTCACTTCTAAAAGATGTAGGCAGAAATGAAATTCCAGTCTTCATTTTCTTATTTAGGCCACCATAATCAGTGCCCAGTATAGGGTGCACTGATTTTTGTAAATTGGGATCTCTTTGATTTCCTCTCTGTAAGATAGGCTTAATCTTTGAATGAAGTATAATGTAATATTAAAAAGGTGCATAATGTGAGGAGGGTACCATTGATCCTTGGAGGGAAAGCATTGCACCCAAGTTAGAAGAGTAATACTACTATACAATAGTTGCTCAAGAGATTTCAGGTGGCACCATGCCATGCAGATTCAATCTCCAAGCCTCCTTGATTGTGTTATAATTCCTCTAATTTGGGTCCTGCCCACCCTAATTAATATGTACCACGGTAACAATGTACCAGCATTTGAAACATTGCCTTTTTCCATAATCAAGCAGGTTAATCATTCTCATTGATTTTTTTACCTCCCAAAACGGGGAACTATAGATCATGTATAGCTCAAAGTCGCATGTAGAATCCTGCAAATTAGCTCCCGCCGCCTTCAAAACGCACGCCAATTGTGTTCGAGAAGGGGGGGCGAAATCAACGAAATCCATAAGTTACCTGTGTAGAAGACCCACTTGACGGGCCGCTTGGTCTTGACGTCTTCGTAGTAGGTGATGAAGTCGGCCTTGGCCCAGACGTGGCAGTCGAATCCGCCGGCGTCGCGGCGGCCGAGGTAGATGGCGCCGGGGCGGAGCCAGTCGGGGCGGAGAATGCCGACCCCGACGGCGGCGGAGCGGCAGGTGCGGCGCGCCGGCGTGTAGAAGAAGGAGGTACCGTTGTTCCACTCGTTGTCGTAGTAGGGCGCGTCGGCGGCGAGCTGGTAGCGGATGACGTGCAGGTTGCGGCCGCCCGGCCAGTCGTACCAGAGGTCGGCCACGGACATGTTGCCGTGGTAGTCCATGACCAGCGTCGCGTGGAACTGCGGGGGCCATGGGGTCGGGGTCGGGTCAGCGGCGGCGGCGGCGGCGGGTGGGGTCGCCGGGAGGCAGAGGAAGAGGAGAAGGAAGGCGACGGTGACGGTGACGGGGAGGTGAGGCGGCGTCATCTCCGTCGCGGTGGTGGTAGTGGACTGGTGGTGGTAGTTGGTCGGAGGCTCGCAGTGGCTGACTGCGGAGATATGCTTGGCTGAAAAGGCTGATTTGTCGCTGGAGGAAAAGATGGCTGGTGAACAGGACGATAGATAGAGCGCGGGGGCCTGTGGGTCAAAAAGCCTAAAACTAATATATGGGCTCGGTCCATGATACATGGCCCGTGGGCCAAAAGCCTAAAACCAATATACAAGCTTGACCCATAAAATTATAAGAAAAATGACAACCCACTATTCTCTTAATGAAAATAATCCATTCTACTTCCTCCGTTCCAAAAAGATGCTCGAGTTTCAAGGTAAGATTAGAAGAGACGCGAAATTACACATGTACCCCCGCTCTCCATCATTACATCTGGGCTTCTAGAGAATTCTTCACAAATAGGACGGAGGGAGTAGGACTTCCGGAGAACTTCACAAGTAGGACTTCTGGAGAATTCTTCATAAGTATTCGGTGGGTCCACTTCAAAAAGCTAATCACAACTTAGGATTACATCTTTTTTGGGACATGATTTGAACGTCATAATTTCATTCTTTTTTTTGGATGGAGGGAGTACCTTCTTAAGCTATCACCGTACTCTGTATTTTTCCATGAACTCTAAAATCAAACATTGCACTGTATTAACTATGAAAATCATTCAAATTACTTCGCTGCCCAAGCGGTCTTGGAGGTAGTTTTCCTTTTTTTATTAGAAAATGTAATAAATACTTAATATGTTTTTTAAACCACAAAAAATGTTTCTAAACTTCTAAAAAATCCAAACTAAAAAATATAGCGATACATTGCATTATGATGATTTTGAATAAAATATTTAGAGCCCATGAAAATATATCTACAAGCCTCCAAAGGCACAATCCAGGCGTTCAGATTGAAGATTAATGAATCTGATCGTTATAATAGCTAGCTTCAGTTGTATTTGTTATATTTTTGCTTGTGGTCCACATGAATTGCAATAAAAATTATAATAATATGAATATTTTCAAGGCAGTAAAAATGACGCCTTTGTGTTGCCTATGTTGGCTCGAGGAGGCGGACATTGTAGCCACGCTTAGAAGAACCAAAGGGTTATGTGCGAATTTATATAGCATTATTAAACTCCCCACTGCAAGCAGTCCTATGCACAATGCATGTGCTAATATGTCAACACATTTTTTAGTGTTTGGACCGAACATGCACCAATTAGCATAGGGACTGTTCGGCTGGTATTAAAGCCGGCTGAAGCTGTTTTGTTGTGAGAAAAAAAATACTATAGATTCTAGCTGATAAGTTTAAGCGAACAGGCCCTAGTTGTTACATGTATTTGAGTACTTTAGATGTTGTTGGATTAATCTGCACCCACCTTTCATGCTATTGTATTGTGGATGTAACTTTACTTTATCTAAAAATTATATTTATCTGGTTTGCTACCACACCTTTAATGTGACAAATTCTTAAATTCCTATTATAGTGTCCTACTTGTCATAACCACAATTTATCATAATTTGCAGCCAAGATTTTTCTTTCACCATAAACTGCCTAAACCAGTAAACCATAATGAACATTGCCCAGCCAGTTGCCAAGGAGTATAACCTCCCCATTGCATTTTCTATCAAGGTAGAATGAACTCAAATCTCTAAACCGGGCTTTAGAGACGAGAGCAAATCTTTACTACTATACATTCGCTCTTTAGCGGCGAGAGGAAATTTGACCCCTCTATATTCGCTCTAACGGGGACTCAAACCTAAGATCTGGAGATACCAGTAAAGCAATGTATCCAGTAGGCTACATGCTCATTTTGTTCATCCGAGTTGAAGATTTTTGTTAACCTTAAACCACTGTTTGTTCTATCGTAAGAAAAAAAAATGATCCACAAATCCACAAAGATGAAAGAAGACCATGAATATGAAAGAAGTATACAGGCCCATCGCTCAACCTAATCCGATGGGCGGCCCATTGAAAGCCTTTTTAGCGGGGCTACATAATACGAAGAAACTCCAGGGACTTGCGTGGAAAATTGAAAACCCTATAATCCTCCCCAAAACCTACCGCCCATCTCGGGCCGCCGCCGCCTCCTCCTCCTGCCCCCATCCCTCTCTGCTCGCGCACCGTCGCCTGCCCGCGCCGCCCCCCACCGCCATCAAGGTCAGTCATTGCTTCCGCTCCTCAATCGGACATCGTCGTACTAAATCGGAGACCGCCACCCCGATTTCTGGGTGCGCTAGAACCGATTAGTTCTCGCGATAGATCCGTGCTCCCTGCGCCGTTTGACCGACAGGTTGGTTCCGTTCCGTTGCGCAGATGAACAAGGAGAGGCTCATGAAGATGGCCGGCGCCGTCCGCACCGGCGGCAAGGGCACCATGCGCAGGTAGGTGTTACTGACTGACTCGATTCACCTGTCTTGGCTTCCGTGTTCATCTGTGGCTGCGATGCCAGTGATAATAAAAACTTGAGCTCTGGGTTTATAGGAAGAAGAAGGCTGTCCACAAGACGGGCACTACGGACGACAAGAGGCTGCAGAGCACTCTCAAGAGAGTAGGGGTCAACACCATCCCGGCAATCGAGGAGGTGAACATCTTCAAGGACGATCTCGTCATCCAGTTCTTGAATCCCAAAGGTCTGCCATCCCCTGCACTGTTGTTGTTGTTGCTGGTTACTGTTACATGTTGAAATGAGGAATCCTGCTGTTATTGACTCGTTTGGCTGATGTTTTCTCCTCTGCTGATGCAGTGCAAGCTTCCATCGCGGCAAACACATGGGTGGTCAGTGGATCTCCACAGACGAAAAGTAAGAATATCCATTCTTCGTTTACATTTGATTGACCAGTCATGTAGTAACTTGTTAGTTGTTACTCTCAGAGCTATAACATTTTCTGATCAGTGCATGTTCTACCTATATGATTGGTTCACTGGTTGCCCAAGTACAGCAGCTAAGCTTTGCTGAATCCTTGTGAGATGTTTGTAAATCCGAAATCTGGTTTACTAGTCTTTACACCTACAGAATTCTGCACCTGGTTAATCTGAACACAATTGTGGGTCCTTTTTTTTTTCTTAAAAACTGCATTTTTATTCAGTAAGCTGCTATCTGAGTGGTTTCTGCTCTGGTTTCTAAAATGGTATACATGTAGTAAAGCCAATGATGCATGTTGCATCTACTTACATAGAAAAAAACTCAGCTTTCCCTATGAAGTACAGTGTTTCTGTTTCATTCTATTTTTTTTTATGCCGCTGACTTATTCAAATCATTATTTATTGTGTATTGACAGAGCTACAAGATGTTTTGCCTGGGATCATCAACCAACTTGGTATGTTACACTCTGTACTTAATGTTTAGATTGTTATCCAAAAAATGGTTATCTCGTAACGTATTTGAGGATTCGTAGCTACGCTTGATTAGGCAAGTTCTGCCCATTTAACGTCTTTGTTATCATTTAATGTCCTGGTCTTTTTCTAACGTTATCAGAAACATTTCTTGCTGCATCCCACCATTTCTTGTTTTATCTTTTGTCGTATTCTCTTGACGGTTAGCACTGCTAGACACACAAGAATTGATTTGATGTATACTCTTTGCATATTGTATCTGTTGCCTTAAAAGTTTGGTAGTTAGTCTCTGTTCTGCCTGCTCTGTTGCTGTCTGTGTGTTCAATCAAATACAAACAGAAGCTTGTAGCCAGGTCTAAGGATATGAAAGAGACTTAAACACCTTTTTTTTTATTCTTCCAGGCCCTGACAACATGGAACACCTGAAGAGGATTGCCGAGGAGATGCAGAAGCAGGTGGCTGCTGCTGGTGCGGCGGCACAGGCCAAGGAAGACAACGATGATGATGTTCCAGAGCTTGTTCCTGGAGAGACTTTTGAAGAAGTAGCTCAGGAGGCAAAAGCCTGATCATAGACTCCAAATAGTGAAATGTTACTCGACCACTGCTGTGAGGTCATGGTTTTCGTGTGATGGCACTCTTTTGCTCCACCCCCTTAACTCCTCTCCTAGGCCAGCACCAGCCACTCTTTGTGTTCCCAGTCTGGAAACTTTTAGTTTCTCCATCCGAGCTTTTACCTAAGGTTGTGCATGTTGAGATGCCATGGAATCCATTTTGCTGGTTTTGATGATTATTGTTACGTTTGTGGTTGGTTCACAACATACATGAGCACCAGGATTTACTGGGTCATCACTTTATAATGTTTGTGTAGTGGCGAGTTCAACTCTTTGCAGTGGTGATTGTGCTCTGCCATCTCCAGATTTTAATATCTTCGTTTCTCGCCGCTGAAAGATGTCACTGACATTGCGATAGCAGCTTATAGTATGATTACAATTAAACCAGTTGCATTGATGTTTTATGAATTTGCGTCCGGCATCAGCAGCACAAGCAGCTCTGCTGACTCTCTCAGCCTTAGGGCCTTTTCCTACCACGGGCATCATCTCATCTTCTCCCTTGCCGGTGGACTCTTGCAGCCTGATCGTTGGGTCGTGTTTGGCTTATAAGCCATGGCTTATAAGTTAACGAACAGTATTTTTCTCTCATACCAAACCAGCCAACAGTACTTTCAGCCATGGCTTATAAGTCAAACAAGCCCAAACGAATAGGGCTTTAAACAATCGTAGTGTCGGGTACTATAAAACGGGGTGCTCCGAGTGTACACCGCGAGAGGCACTAAAATCCCGTCAACGGCAAAGTTAGAGGGAAAGCCATGGGCTCATAACCAGCCCCGTCCGAACCCACCTGGATCTCTGCATCGCCTCAAGCCTCTCACGGGAGGTCTCGGCAAGGAGACGCAATCTTCGCCTCGCGCGAGGCCTCTTACGGAAGGCTTCGGCAAGGAGCTCCGCCTCGCGTGAGACCTCTTGCGGAAGGCCTCGGCAAGGAGACCAATCTCCGTCTCTCGCGAGGCCCTATCCTCCGTCTCGTGCGAGGCCGGCTTATCCGTAACCCGTCGCCCCCGCCTCGGCTAGTCTTCCCGACAGCACGTCATGTCCCATTAATACGTCAACCACTCCTGCAATCTCAGCCGGACGACGGCTCGACACCGCGGAATGGCCGACGGGACATGAGGTCGCATTAGCGCCATACCGGCTGAGACAGGGCGCGGCGGGGATTACCGGCCACTGTACTTTGACGCTGTGCCCACGATCTGCGCCCGCACTACACTGTGCCCCGCGATCCCCGCCTCGAAAACAACACGACGTGGGCAGCCTAGCCCGGGTCATCACCGCCCCCGAACCAGCACACCAGATCAATCGCTCTCTCCGGGCCTCGGCACTCTGCACCAAGGTCTCGGCTATCTCGGGATTCGTGTCTGCCGAGACCCCCCCACTGCGGTGCGGCCTCGGCGTCGATCGAGCCTCGGCCTCGCGCACAGTCAGTCCACAGCGACTCGCATGCTGACCGCCGCACTCGCCCCGAGGCAGTCCTAGAGCTCCCACGACGCACAGGATCGGATGTGACCTACACGCCGCCCCAGTATTCCAAGAACGGACCACTCCGACGACCACGCCGCCACAGGAACAGGCTACAGGGCTCGAACACGCCGCCTCTATTCGCACGACGCTGTATAATTAGCACATGTACTGTCCTTGTCCTCCCTTCAACTATAAAAGGGAAGGACCTGGGCCAGGACGGACGAAGAACAACACCCTGTAACACACACATTTCCCTGCTGCCTGAGAGCAACGTCTCAAGCGACCCACATCACACCTCGCCGAGACCTGGGACTTGCTCCCTCTCTCACCTGACTTGTAACCCCCTACTACAAGCATTTCGGTGCAAGGAATACGAGATCGATCTCCCAGACTGGACGTAGGGCTCGAATTGCCCGAACCAGTATAATCCTTGTGTCTCTTTGTATCACCGTCTGGAATCGGGAACACGCAGGATAAATTTACTAGTTGGTTGAGGACCCCCCGGTCCGAAACACCGACAGTTGGCGTGCCAGGTAGGGGGATCTGCGTGTCAGTTTCATCATCCTGACAGGTTCCGGATGGCAGACCTCGTACGACCGCTGCGTCTCGGCACGGTGGTGTGGTTCGAGAGACTAGAGTTCATGTCCCTAGGGCATGAGTACGACGTGGTACTTCTCACACCCCGAGCCCTGCCTGCCGATGACGACGTCACGCATCGGCAGCCCAGGCGCAGGCGGCGCCCAGGCGGCCGTTCTCGCCGCGCTCGCCAGGCACAGTGGGAGCAAGATCATCCCGATGCCACGCAAACCCAGGGTGACTTGCCGCTCTCCGCCGGCACCCCACAACCAGCTGTTGGCGCAGGGTCCCTGGTTGGGGATCTGTCTAGCCTGAGCATGGACAAGGGAAAAACGCCGGTGGCACCTGGCGACGCCCCGACATCAAGCTCCGCTCCACCAATCCTTGAGGAGCTATCTCCGGCAGAACAGAGCCCGGCGGCGGCACTATCTCCATACCCCTTCAGGTTGAGAAATGCCGCCGCATCTTATGCTTACGCCTACGCTTCCGCTCACGCGGATCTCTCGGAGCGCCGCCAGCGCTTTATTCTTGACTTCGACACCACAGCGTCGACTCACGCCCACGCCGACTCCTCGGAGGAGGACGAGGCGTGGGCCGGAGCGGATTTCTCCGACCTCCGCGACCACGAAACTATGCGTCGCTTCTTGGCCGCAAGCGACTATTGCTTTGGCTACTCCGATTCTGACGATGAAGGTACTTACGATCCCACTCGTGAGTGCTTCCACGTCGGACTGGGGATGCCAAGCACGGGCGATGAACACGAGGGGGTGGACGACCGCACTCCGCTTCATTAGGGAACGGGCGATGCGACGCCTTCATGCATTGTCCCCCCGGCAGCACGGAACGAGAACCTTGCCCTCGGACAATTTCGACGCCCGGACCTGGAACAGCTCCGTGAGCTTCAGGCCAAGGTTGAGCAAGATCAACTCCTTCTGCAACAACTCCGAACCACTCTCGAGCAGGAGCAGCAAGGCCGTGGTGATGGCGGAGGAGCCCGACGATGGGCCCGCGACGTGCACCATCACATCAACGACGACGAAGGGGACGATCGCCCCCCAATCTTCAATTGCGCTAGCCAGAACGTCGCGGCTGTGGCAATGCTAGTGCGCGCGATGCCCGAGCCCTCCACCACGGAAGGACGACGGGTTCGCGGCAAGCTCCGGGATCTCCTCGAGACCGCCGCAGTACAATAGGCAGAGAGTTCTGCCTCTCGATGGCGTGGAGCCGCCTCGGACCTCCCCTCAGCACCACGCTGGCAGAATAGGGAGGCCGCGGTTCGTCCTGAGCCCGCTCGGGTGCCGGTAACCAATAGGGTCCCCCCGGTCCACGACCACCTCGATAATCGACGCAAGGCGCAGGGTGACCACGAGGTGGTCGGCCGACGATGGCGCCACGACAGTGAGGGGCCCGCCTGTGGCTACCATCCGCATTGGGGCAGCCGTTATGATAGCGAGGAAGACCGTAGTCCCTCTCCTGAACCACCTGGCCCTCGGGTCTTCAGTAGAGCCATCCGCAACGCTCAGTTCCTAGCCCAATTTCGCCAGCTGACCAACCTCACGAAATATAGCGGCGAGACCAACCCCGAGCTCTGGCTCACCGATTACCGCCTGGCTTGTCAGCTAGGCGGCGTGGACGATGATCTGCTCATCATCCGCAACCTCCCTCTGCTCTTGTCAGACTCAGCGCGTGCCTGGCTTGAGCACCTTCCTCCCTCTCAGATCCACGACTGGCGCGACTTGGTTCAGATCTTCGTTGGGAATTTCCAAGGCACATACGTGCGCCATGGAAACTCCTGGGACCTTAAGAGTTGTCGCCAGAAACCAGACGAGTCTCTCCGAGACTTCATCCGGCGCTTCTCGAAACAATGCACCGAGTTGTCCAGCATCGGCGACTCAGAGATTGTCCAGGCTTTTCTCTCTGGCACCACCTGCCGAGACTTGGTCCGAGAACTAGGCCGGAACATGCCGCGCTCGGCCGCCGCGCTCCTCGACATCGCCACCAACTTCGCCTCAGGCGAGGAGGCTGTAGGAGCCATCTTCCCCACGGACGACACCAAGGGGAAACGGAGGGATGAGGCCCCCGAGGCCTCAGCTCCCCGCCTCCCCAAAAGAAAGAAGAAGGATCGCTTGGGGAAGCGGGCCGTCCTCGAGGCCGATATGGTCGTGGCCGCAGAACGCAAGAATCCCCGAGGCCCCAGGGGTCCTAGACCTTTCGACGACATGCTTAAGAAACCCTGCCCTTACCACCAAGGCTCGGTCAAGCACGCCCTCGAGGATTGCTCCATGTTGCGGCGTTACTACGCCAGGCTCGGGCCCCCCGACGACGACATGAAGTAGAAGGGCGCCGGCGACCGGGACGATGACAAGGACGATGGGTTCCCCGAGGTACACAACGCCTTCATGATCTTCGGCGGACCCTCGGCGTGCCTTACGGCGCGGCAGCGAAAGAGGGAACGCTGAGAGGTCTTCTCAGTCAAGGTGGCCACTCCCTAGTACCTCGACTGGTCTCGAGAGGCGATCACCTTTGATCGAGACGACCACCCCGACCATGTTCCGAATCCCGGGCAGTACCCACTTGTTGTCAACCCCATCATCGGCAACACCCGACTCTCCAAGGTGTTGATGGACGGAGGCAGCGGCCTCAATATCCTATACGCCAACACCCTGGAGCTCTTGGAGATCGACCGATCGAGGCTCCGAGGCGACGTCGCACCCTTCCACGGCATCGTGCCAGGGAAACGCACGTGACCCCTCGGGCGCATCGACCTTCCCGTCTGCTTCGGCACCCCCTCCAACTACCGCAAGGAAGTCCTTACCTTTGAGGTGGTCGGATTCGGAGGAACCTACCACGCCATCCTGGGGCGGCCGTGCTACGCCAAGTTCATTGCAGTTCCCAATTATACCTACCTCAAGCTCAAGATGCCAGGCCCCAGCGGTATCATCACGATTCAGTCCACGTACGAACATGCATACGACTGTGACGTCGAGTGCATCGAGTACGCCGAGGCTCTCGCCGAGGCCGAGACCCTCATCGCCAACCTCGACCAATTTAGTGGTGAGGCGCCTAACTCCAAGCGTCGCGCAGGGACGTTCGAGCCCATGGAGGCCATCAAGCTCGTCCCGGTCAACCCCGCCTACCCCGACGACCGGGCGCTGAGGATCAGCGCCACCCTCGACATCAAATAGGAAGACGTGCTCGTCGACTTCCTCCGTGCGAATGCCGACATATTCGCATGGAGTCCCTCGGACATGCCGAGCATATCGAGGGAAGTCGCCGAGCACGCCTTGGACATCCGGGCCGGCTCTAGACCGGTGAAGCAACACCTTCACCGCTTCGACGAGGAAAAGCGTAGGGCCATCGGTGAGGAGGTGCAGAAACTTTTGGTGGCCGGGTTCATCAAGGAAGTGTCCCACCCAGAGTGGTTGGTTAACCCCGTGTTAGTTAGGAAGAAAAATGGGAAATGGAGGATGTGTGTAGACTATACCGGTTTGAACAAAGCCTGTCCAAAAGTCCCCTTCCCATTACCCCGAATCAATCAGATTGTTGACTCCACTGCGGGGTGCGAGACCCTGTCTTTCCTTGATGCGTATTCTGGTTACCATCAAATCAAGATGAAAGAGTCCGACCAGCTTGCGACTTCTTTCATCACCCCGTTCGGCATGTACTGCTGCGTGACTATGCCTTTCGGCCTCATAAACGCAGGGGCCACATACCAGCGGTGCATGACCTAGGTCTTTGGCGACCACATCGGGCGGACCATCGAGGCCTATGTGGACGACATCGTGGTCAAGACCAGAAAGGCCAAGGATCTCGTCGACGACTTAAGGATAGCCTTCAAATGCCTTAGAGAGAAGGGCATCAAGCTCAATCCCGAGAAGTGTGTGTTTGGGGTCCCCCGAGGCATGCTCTTGGGATTCATAGTCTCCGAACGCAGCATCGAAGCCAACCCAAAAAAGGTCTTGGCCATAACTAGCATAGGACCAATCAGAGACCTCAAGGGAGTACAGAGGGTCATGGGATGCCTTGCGGCCTTGAGCCGCTTCATCTCGCGCCTCGGCGAAAAAGGCTTGCCTCTGTACCGACTCTTGAGAAAATCCGAGCGTTTTTCTTGGACCCCTGAGGCCAAAGAAGCCCTCGACAGACTCAAAGCGCTGCTCACAAATCCTCCCATCTTGGTACCCCCAACCAGGGACGAGGCCCTCTTACTCTACGTCGCCGCAACGACCCAAGTGGTCAGCGCTGCCGTCGTAGTAGAAAGGCAGGAAGAGGGGCATGCTCTACCCACCCAACGACCTGTTTACTTCATCAGCGAAGTGCTCTCCAAGACCAAAATGCGTTACCCCCACATCCAGAAGCTGGTCTACGCCGTAGTCCTGGCCCGGCGCAAGCTGCATCACTACTTCGAGTCTCACCCAGTGACCGTGGTATCGTCTTTCCCCTTGGGAGAGATAGTCCATAACCGGGAGGCCTCAGGCAGGATAGCCAAGTGGACCGTCGAGCTTATGGGGAAACCTTGACTTTTGCGCCTCGGAAAGCGATTAAGTCTCAGGTCTTGGCCAATTTTGTGGCTGAATAGACCGACACCCAATTACCACCTGCCCAAGTCTAGACAGAATGCTGGACCATGTACTTCGACGGGTCTCTGATGAAGACCAGGGCAGGCGTGGGACTCCTCTTCGTCTCGTCCCTCGGAGTACACATGCGTTACACGGTGCGGCTCCACTTCACCGCCTCCAACAACGTGGCCGAGTACAAGGCCCTCGTCAACGGCTTGCAAGTCGCCATCGAACTCGGGGTACGGTGTCTCGACGTCTGGGGCGACTCGCAGCTCGTCGTCGATCAAGTCATGAAGGAGTCAAATTGCCTCGACCCCAAAATGGAGGCTTACTGCAAGTTGGTGCGTCGCCTGGAAGACAAGTTCGACGGTCTCAAACTGAACCACATCACGCGGAAGTACAACGAGGCCACCGACGAACTAGCAAAGATAGCCTCGGCACGGGCTCCGGTCCCCCCAAACGTATTTGCGAGAGACCTTCACAAACCTTCCATTGACTACACCTTGGTAACGGAGGGGGGGCCGCCTGTGGAAACCACGACGAGGCTCGACGCCCCTCTACTACCGAGACCCCCTCGACCGAGCCTGAGGTCATGGAAGTCAACACCGAGCCTCCACAGACCGACCAGGACGTGGATTGGTGAATCCCGTTCCTCGTTTGGCTTGATCGGGGGGAGCTTCCTAGCGACAGAACCGAAGCCCGATGGCTCGCGCGCTGAGCCAAGACTTACGTCCTCTGCAATGATGAATTGTACAGGCAAAGTCCCTCCGGCGTCCTCCAATGATGTATCACTGCTGAGGCGGGTCGAGCCCTGCTTTGGGACTTGCACGCAGGCGCCTCGGACGCTCATAGGAAATGCTTTCCGCCAAGGGTTTTACTAGCCGACGGCAGTCGCCGACGCCACCAAGCTAGTACGCTCCTACGAGGGATGTTAGTACTATGCTCGACAAACACATCTCCCAGCCCTGGCGGCCCTCCAAACCATCCCCATTACGTGGTCGTTTGCTGTATGGGGGCTCGACATGGTCGGGCCTCTGCAAAAGGCCCCCAGAGGCTACACCCATCTACTGGTATCAATTGACAAGTTCTCCAAATGGATCGAGGCTCGTCCGATCAATCGAATCAAATCTGAGCAGGCAGTGCTATTCTTCACTGACATTATCCACAGGTTTGGGGTTCCTAACACCATCATCACCGACAACGGGACACAGTTCACCGGCAAAAAGTTCCTGACGTTTTGCGACGACCACCACATCCGTGTGGCCTGGTCGGCCGTAGGACACCCAAGGACCAACAGCCGAGTAGAACATGCCAACGGCATGATCCTACAAGGCCTCAAGCCAAGAATTTACAACCGGTTGAAAAAGTTTGGCAAGAAATGGCTCACCGAACTCCCATCGGTCATCTGGAGCCTGAGGAACACTCCAAGCCAAGCCACGGGGTTCACGCCTTTCTTCCTGGTCTATGGGGCCGAGGCCATCCTCCCCACTGACTTGGAATATGGTTCCCCAAGGCTACAAGCCTATAACGAACAAAGTAACCGCACCACCCGAGAGGACGCCCTCGATCAACTGGAGGAAGCCCGAGACGTCGCGCTACTACACTCGGCTAAATACCAGCAGAGCCTACGGCGCTATCAGGCCCGACGCGTCCGAGGGCGAGACTTGAAGGTAGGCGACCTGGTGTTGAGGCTAGCACAGAGCAACAAGGGCCGCCACAAGCTGACCCCGCCATGGGAAGGACCGTACATCATCGCCCAAGTACTGAAGCCCGAGACCTACAAGCTGGCCAACGAGAAGGGCGAAATCTTCACCAACGCTTGGAACATAGAACAGCTACGTCGCTTTTATCCCTAAATTTCCAAGCATTGTATATGTTGTTTCTCGGAATACAATTAAAAAGCGTTCTTTAGTTGGTCTAATTTTTCGAGAAACCCCCCGAGCCCATCGTGGGTCTCGGCAATACAATAACACGGTAAGGGAGACTCGGCTCTGCCTCGGCAGAACCAAGCCTCCCTCAGGGGCTAGATGGGGGACTCCCCCTAAGACCCACGCACCATTCTTCAGTCGTTTTTCGAAAAAATTCCTACGCCAAGTCTCTAGCATGCTCTGACGAATTGGTTGTAAAAACCCCTCGGACCAAAGTCTATTTCCTAAGCAAGAGGTCGGTAGAGTTGCGAGACGGCCTACGCCTCCGGGCTACGGCACACCCTCACTACCTCTCGCCCAAGGGACGGCTTAGGCTCCAAGGAGGTGTTTTGCAAACAAAATCTAATCAGTAGCAACAGAGGGCAGAGGCTCGGAAACAGAAGAAAAACAACTAAGAAACACAAATACTTCAACGAGAAAGGCCTCGACGGCAACAAAGCATTACGATACAAAGTCAATTCCTACTCTATTTTTACATGGCCCCTTAGGCCCAGGTCAAGGCTCAGGGCCTCCAGCATCGGCAGATGGTAGGGGAGGGACCACCTCCTCTTCGAAGAGCGTCGCCAGCGCCATGCCAGGGCCTTCCGCCGCCTCCATCAGCTTCGTGACCGCCGCGTCGGCCTCCTTGTCACCGTCAGGCAGGACATAGCCATCACTGATGGCTGGGAGGTCAACGCCAACGTAGTGAGAGGAGATGACGGCCAACGCGCGCTTGACACCCGTGTGCAGCGCCCCTCGGAGCCGCTCGCGCATCTTGCTGCTCAGCGCGATCAAACGGCTCCCTAGGGAGCTGCCTGACTGAACCCCCTCGACCTCCAAGGCCTCGCAGGCGGAAAGGGCGGCACGTTTCAGCGCCTTGTGCTCCCCGATCTCGGTCTCGAGCACCGTCTGCATTGCGCTGGAAGCCTCGGCTACCCGAGTAACCTTCGCCTCTGACTCTGCACCATGGAAAACAGAATGAGGTTGAGCGAGGGAAAAAACAACCTAAGCTAGGGGCGGAAGCCCACGGAACTCACCCTTGGCTTTCTGCTCCCAGCGTCGGGTCTCGACCTGACAGGCCTTGGCTTTCTCCTTCCAGCACAGGGCCTCAGCCCGGGAAGCCTCGGACTTCTGCTTCAAGCGCTGGGCCTCGACACGAGAAGCCTCGGTCGCCCTGGAAGCTTCACTCCCCAGCTCTGCGTCACACAAGGAAGTTAGGGAGCGAACATAAGGAAAACAAAACAAAACAAGGAGACTAAAACTCACCCTCAACCGTCCCCCTCCAAACCACAGCCTCGGTTTGCAAGGCCTCAGCTGCAGCAAGGGCCTCATCCAAGGCACCTTTCGTTAGCTAGTGCGCGTTCTGTTCTGCCCCTAGCTGCCCTGCAAGAGCGGTGGCCGAGGCTGTAGCTTCAACGGCTTGAGCCCGGAAGGCATCTCGATCGCTGGTCGCGCGGGTGAGCTCCTCCTCCAACTCCTTGACCCACGCCGCCAGAGGGGCGAGCTGCTCCTGGGCCGTGGCCGCCTCGACCTTCATGTTGGCACAGCGGAGGCGGAGATCCTCCACCTCCGTGCTTCGCACCGCCAGAAGCTCGTTGGCACCCGCAAGCAGGCCCCTTTGCCGCTGGAGCTGGTCCTAGATGCCCCTCTCCCGCTAGAGAAAGACCGACTTCCCAAGGGACCGGGTCTCGAGCTCCTAGGGAAGCAGAACATGGGTCATTGATTGCAACAAAACTCAGAAAAAGACAACGTCGCGCGAAAAACGAAAACGCGAACCTGGGCGACTCCGGGTAGGTCGTCGGCCACCACGGACAGCGCCGTCCGTAGCGACCGCTCCGCTAGCTGGCGGTATTGCTCGAAGGTGCCCCAGCGCCCGCCCTCGGCTATGTCCTCGAGGATGAACAGAGGCTCCCCCTCAGGGTCGTCCCGGCTCCGCCACAGTACCCGCGGGTGATCCCACCCACGAGGCTCGGGTCGTGCCCGCATGAGGGCCGAGCTTCCCTCGCCCAAGATCGGAGCTGGCTGGTCCACGGCGCCGGTCTCCTCGGCGTCGACCACCTCCCGCGCCTGGGAAGTATCGTCGGAGGAGATCGGATAGACCTCCGCCTCCCGGGCGCTCTCTCGTAACAACGGCGGACCCTGCAAGGGCACCACCGAGCCCTCCGCCGCCTTCATCTCTGCCTCCTAGACAGACGGCCTCACCGCCATCACATCGGCCTCGACGGTCTCGGGGGCTCTGGCCTCCGCCATCGTGGCCTCGGTGGTCGCAGAAACATCGACCGCGGCCACTGCGGCCTCTGCGGTCTTGGGCGCCCCGGCCTCTGTCGCCTCAGCCTCGGAGACGCCGGGGGCCTCGGCAACCAAGGGCACCTCGGCCCCATCCAACTCGTGAGCCTCGCCCTCATAGGGTGGAAGCACTCCCTCCCCCGTCTGTGTCGGGGTCGCCTCGGCGGCCCCTCCTTGGGTGGCTGGCTCCTTCGGGTCGGCCCTCGCCGACGCCGCGCCGCATTGTATAGCGGCTTATGCCTCCGCCACCCAGTGCGCGGAGGAGCCGGGGCTCACCTTAAGCGCCTTAAGGGGCGCCAAGGGAAGCTCGTCCGCAGGCCGCTTCCGACTAAGGAAAAATCACCTGTAGGGTCAGCACGGGACTAAAGAGCGAACGGAAGGCGCTGCGACCCCACCAAAGATACACCTACCTCGAACGGGGTGGCAATCGCTTCGCCACGGTGACCCTCGTCCGCAAAGGCGGTGGTGGTGGTAGAGGCATCGCCTCCGTGTCCATCGGCGCCGGTCGGTCCTCAAAGGACCCCGGCGCCCCATCGGTCCTCTGCGAGGGCGGTTGCATCGCCTCCGCCGCCACTTGTTCCACCATCGCCGTCGAGCCCACCGGGCTGACGGCGCGTTTGCCCAACGCCCGTGCCCCAGGCGTGTTGGCCTCGGCCCCGGAGCGGGCAATCGCCGACCCTGAGTCCGCTTCTCCTCCTCCTCCCGGGAGTGTCGGGCTACTTGCCAACGCCCCGGGCACCACCTCTACTACGTCAGGGAGATGGTCTAGGGGACCTCGCCCCACCTCGCCCTCATCATCCCCATCCGAGGCCTCCATCGACAACGACGACGATGGGGATTCCTCCAATGGAAGACCGTCCTTCCTTTGTTGATGGCGGCGCTTGTCCAGCTCCTCGCGCGCGAGGATCTTCTTCGTGCGCTTCGCCGCTTCGGCGTCCTTCCTCTTTTTCTGCGCATCGGCGTGTGCCCGGTTGATCGCCCGCCGCCTCGCGTCCTCGGGGATGGGTGGTGGAGAGGCGCGCACGTCCCTCATCCCTTACAGGAACGGCGAATGTGCATGGGAAGTAAGGAGAAATGGAGGAGGCTCGGGGGCTACAGCGGCACACGACTTACCAGCGAGAGGAACCCCCGCGACGGCCGCATCGCGATGGATGTCAGGTTGCCGCCCCTCAGCTTCGCCTCTACCGTCTCCCCAACCCGACGAACAATTTCCTCATCGGAAAGGGCAGAGGAGGACATCCGGATGCCCTCAATGGGCTCACCCAGCTTCATCTCGAACAGCCGCCGCCGCCGAGCCATCAGCGGTAGCACCCTCCGGTGGTGGAAGGCAGCCACAACCACAGCCACGGTAAGGCCACGGCCCCATAGCCTCTCCAGCCCCTCCAGAAGCGGCTGTAGCTTGGGCTGGTCGTTCTTCAGGACGCCGTACTTCCATCTCTCCGGGCAGCTCCCCACAATCCGCCCAGTGTAGGGGGGAAGTCCTCCGTCGTCGTTACAAAGGTAGATTCAGCTCGTGTACCACCGACGATTGGAGGACGCGAGTTGGGCCGGGATGTAGAGGTGCTGGCGGTCCTGGCGCACTTGGAGAGTGCAGCCGCCAGCCCTCGTCGCCTTCCTCGTACCCGACGTGCCCGTCGGCTTAGTGGTGTGCCCCGCCCGGAATAGATGGAGCCACAACTCCCAATGGGGAGCAATCCCCAAGTACCCCTCGCAGACGGCAACAAAGATAGCCGCCTATGTGATGGAGTTGGGGTTGAAGTTGTGGAGCTCCACGCCATAGTAGTGCGGGAGTGCCCGCCTGAACCGATCCGCCGGGACGCCGAGGCCGCGCTCGTGAAAGGAGACGAAGCTCACGACGTAGCCGTCGCGAGGCCTCGGCTCTGGCTCGCCGTATGGAGCAATCCACTCCGGCCTGGTGGGGTCCGTCACCGGACGAAGGAGTCTGCCATCGACGAGCGACTGGAGTGTCTCCATGGTGACATCGGAAGGATCCCAGGGGTCCGCCTCGACAACAACGATGTCACCGGCCATGAGTGCAGCGGAAGGATCAGATGCGGCGGTGAGTTTTTCTCTCTCTCCCACACTCTCGCTTTTTCTCGCTTTCTCCTTGGCTCGCTCTTCTCCCATCTTCTTCCCGGCACCCGCTGCTCTAGCGACGGCTCGATGGAAGCAGAACTGATGTAGGCAAGGCAAGGTAAGGAGGGGCGAGACTCTTCGAGTATTTATGCAGGGGGGAGGCGAAACGAACGGGCGATGAAATCGGGGAAGTTTCCCCCCCCCCCCCGATCCGGCGCGGTTAACCATGAGCCGATTTTGCCGCCCACACGCCCACTTCATTCCCATTAATTGCGAGAACAGTTACGTCCCATCCACCACGTCACGCTCAGCCACTACGGCAGCAGGCGTCATTTTGTCTCCCTAGGAAACCGCCTCAAAAGGCGCGCCACCCGTTGCCGAGCCAATGGGGAAGATATTCCCCCTGGTCTATTCCTTTTAGATGAAGGAACGAGGCTCTGAGCCTATTACGGTCCAGGGGTTCGGAGGCTGGGCCCCAAGGGGTTTCGACAGCCGCCCCAGGATAACAGAGTCAGGGACGACCACGGGCGAGCCTATACGGGGCTGAGGCCCAAGCAAGCGAAACGCTTGGGATGCCCTAAGTCGTGTCCGAGACCGGTAGGAAGGTCTCTGAATGGGATCCCACCGTAGGGAGGCACCGAGCCACCGAGGCCCAGCGAACGGCCTCGGCACCCACTAGAGATATCCTCCCGGTACTCTTGGAGTGTGTCTCTGGACCGCTAGCCGTCCCCTAGCGAATAGGGCACGGGCCTCCACTTGGACTTACCCGATAACAGCTCACCGGAAGTGCCAACGCTCGTACCCACCGAGGGTAGCCTGGCACATTCCACCCCTCCTTCCGAGCAAAAAGGAAGCGTAAGGGTCGTACAAAAAAGTCAGGGGAACCCCCGACGGACCTCTTGCCCCGTGCAGAGGCTAGGGGGCTCTTCCTGCAAGCTTGCCAAGACCTAGCGACCCCGGTTCGCACTCGAGGGGGCTCGGCAAAACAACCCCTCCTTCCGAGCGAAAAGGAAGCGCGAGGGTCGTACAAAAAGCTAGGGGAGCTCCTGACGGCCCTCTGCTCCGTGCGGAGGCTAGGGAGCCCTCCCTGCAACCTCGCCGAGACCCCACGACTAAGGCTCGCGCCCAAAGGGGCCTCGGCAAACAAACCCTCAAGCGCGAGGGGCGTATAAAAAGTCAGGGGAGCTCCCAACGGCCCTCTCGCCCCGTGTAGAGGCTAGGGGGCTCTTCCTGCAACCCTGTCCAGACCCAGCGGCTCCGGCTCGCACCCGAATGGGCTCGGCAAACAAACCCTCCGTCCGAACGAAAAGGATATGGGAGGGTTGAATAAAAAAAGGGGGCCAGGGGACCCCTGACCGCCCTCTTGCTCCAGGCAGAGGCTCGGGGGCTCCTCCTGCACCCTAGACAAAGACAAGCGATCTAAGTCTGCGCTAGAGGTTTCGTTACAAATACGATAAAGGGCACCGAGCCCATTACGGTCTAGGGGTTCGAAGGCTGGGCCCCTAGGGGTTTCGATAGCTGCCCCAGGGCAACAGAGTCAGGGACAACTTTGGGGCGAGCCTACGAATGGCCGAGGCCCGAGCGAACAATCGCTCGGGGCGTCCTAAGTCGTGTCCGAGACCGGCAGGGGAGTCTTCGAATGGGATCCCACCATAGGGCGGCACCGAGCCACCGAGGCCCAGCGAATGGCCTCGGCACCCACTAGAGAAACCCTCTGATACTCTTGGAGTGTGTCTCTGGACCGCTAGCCGTCCCATAGCGAAAGGGCATGGGCCTCCACTCGGACTCACCCGATAACAGCTCACCGGAAGTGACAACGTTCGTGACCATCGAGGGTAGCCTGGCACATTCCACCCCTCCTTCCGAGCGAAAAGGAAGCGTGAGGGTCGTACCAAAAGCCAGGGGAACCCCTAATGGACCTCTCGCTCCACGCGGAGGCTAGAGGGCTCTTCCTGCCACCTCGCCGAGACCCCCACGACCCGAGCTCGCACTTGTGGGCTCGACAAATACGATGAAAACTCCTCACTCAAACACGAAAACAAAAAAAGCCCCTGGAGGAGTAACTCCACTCCTCCAGGGCCTCGGGGGCTACACCCGGCGGGTGCGCTCACGCGCACCCACCGAAACCTCAAGAAACAAAACACAATCCCTACGAGAGCGACTGCAAACCAAGTCCCGATAAATCCTCAGGGAGAATGCACTCACCCTCCCTGAGGCTCGGGGGCTACTATCGGGTACCATAAAACGGGGTACTCCGAGCGTACACCGCGAGAGGCACTAAAATCCCATCAACGGCAAAGTTACAGGGAAAGCCATGGGCTCATAACCAGCCCCGTCCGAACCCACCTGGATCTCTGCATCACCTCAGGCCTCTCACGGGAGGTCTCGGCAAGGAGACGCAATCTCCGCCTCGCGCGAGGCATCTTGCGGAAGGCTTCGGCAAGGAGCTCCACCTCGCGCGAGACCTCTTGCAGAAGGCCTCGGCAAGGAGACCAATCTCCGTCTCGCGCGAGGCCCTATCCTCCGTCTCACGCGAGGCCGGCTTATCCGTAACCCGTCGCCCCCGCCTCGGCTGGTCTTCCCGACAGCACGTCATGTCCCATTAATACGTCAACCACTCCCGCAATCTCAGCCGGACGACGGCTCGACACCGCGGAATGGCCGACGGGACATGAGGTCGTATCAGCGCCATACCGGCTGAGACAGGGCGCGGCGGGGATTACTGGCCACTGTACTTTGACGCTGTGCTCACGATCTGCGCCCGCACTACACTGTGCCCCACGACCCCCGCCTCGAAAACAACACGACGTGGGCAGCCTAGCCCGGGTCATCACTGCCCCCGAACCAGCACACCAGATCAATCGCTCTCTCCGGGCCTCGGCACTCTGCACCAAGGTCTTGGCTATCTCGGGATTCGTGTCTGCCGAGACCCCCCACTGCGGTGCGGCCTCGGCGCCGACCGAGCCTCGGCCTCGCGCACAGTCAGTCCACAGCGACTCGCATGCTGACCGCCGCACTCGCCCCGAGGCAGTCCTGGAGCTCCCACGACGCACAAGATCGGATGTGACCTACACGCCGCCCCAGTATTCCAAGAACGGACCACTCCGACGACCACGCCGCCACAGGAACAGGCTACAGGGCTCGGACACGCCGCCTCTGTTCGCACGACGCCGTATAGTTAGCACATGTACTGTCCTTGTCCTCCCTTCAACTATAAAAGGGAAGGACCTGGGCCAGGACGGACGAAGAACAACACCCTGTAACACACACATTTCCCTACCGCCTGAGAGCAATGTCTCAAGCGACCCACATCACACCTCGCCGAGACCTGGGACTTTCTCCCTCTCTCACCTGACTTGTAACCCCCTACTACAAGCATTTCGGTGCAAGGAATACGAGATCGATCTCCCAGACTGGACGTAGGGCTCGAATTGTCCGAACCAGTATAATCCTTGTGTCTCTTTGCATCACCGTCTGGAATCGGGAACACGCAGGATAAATTTACTAGTTGGTTGAGGACCCCCCGGTCCGAAACACCGACACGTAGGAACTCGGAAGCAAGCAACGTCAAAATCGATCGACTCGTTTTTTTCTCTCGAATACGCAAAGGATTTGTGCATTATTGTAATTAAGAAGAAGAGTTTAATCATACAAACGACACGCTTCTGACGAGCACCCTCGAAGGTCTTACAGCTGTAGGCAGGACCGTCCTAGCAAACAGTTCCAAGCTTCGATATTACATAAAATGTCTACAACCGAGCTAGGAGCCGTGCTGCAACCTACGAAGCTGCGCGCCTCCGCTGCTGGCTGCGTGATCCTACTCCAGCGTCCGAGAAGAACTTTCTACTGGCCCTGTTGTTGGTCGCTGGGAATAACTCGTCCAGAGCTTCAATTTGGCTCGACGTCAAGTTTCCTTCGAGAATGGCTTCGTACGCTCCCTTGGGCGCGGAAGAAACTGGTGCTGTCGGCAGCCCGTTGGCCATCCTCTGCTTGAGTAATACCTCGCCCTGCTTGGAGATCGGTATGTGCGACAATGGCTGAGCGGCAATCCGCCTGCTCCTGATTGGCAGGGGGCGCCTTGCTACCGTCTTCTGCCTTGGAGGATTGGCGATCAATGGCGACCTTCTCTTGCACTGCACCTCCTCGGTGAACCTTGCAAGATGCTGAGCAACCTCACGTGGCATGGGCGTCGCGTCGCCTGGGGTGCGCGTGCCTACCGTGATCTCATGTTCGACCTCGAGTTGCTCGACCCGAGGCAGCGTGAGCTGTGGCAGCTCCTGCAGCAGCAACGACGGCTCCGGAGAATGGGTATCCATCAAAGATGCTTGAATCTTGTCCTTAGAGCAGGCTGGCACCCGGGCGCTGGTTCTGTCGCTGGTCGGCTCACGACGAGGATCGATCGACTCGTGAAAAACTATGATTATTTTTTCACTAAGATCAATCGAAAAGCCGCATAAAGCTAGCAAGAGTTCACTTAGATCAATCCAAAATTTACTAAGATCGATCGAAAAGCCAGTTAAGGCTGTGGCACTGATCCGCAAGACAAGTGCCACAAAATCTCTGCTCGAAGAATGAGCATCCCACAAAATCTCTCTGCTCCAAGAATGAGCACCCACAAAATCTCTGCTCAAAGAAGCATGTACAGGGAATGAGGACGCCCTGGATCATCGTCGTGGCAATGACGACGCCTCCTCCTTTGCCTCGAGCGCCGGTGCCATGGGCTTGGCCGGCTTGGCGGTCGTGGGGCGTGGCGCGAGGCGGACGTGGTCGGCGGGCTTGCTGACGATCTTGCCGGCGAACATGTCGCTGAGGTCGGCGGCGTACTTGACGGTGCAGTGGTAGGCGTCGGGGGAGGAGACGACCCGCGCGCGGAGCCACAGCAGGATGCGGCACCTGATGTTGACATTGCGGGGCCGGAAGGTGGTGCGCACATAGACGGCGGTCCCGGGCGTGAGCCGCCGCGCGGGGCGCACGGTCTGGGCGCCGCGCGGCGCCATGAACGCCGGCCTCCCGCTCCCGCCCTTGGCCGGGGAGCCGTTCTTGGCCGGCGTCGAGGGCGGGCGCGGCCTGGGCCTGGCGGCGGCGGGGAGCGCCGTGAGGTCGGGGGCGGACGCCGGGCGCGCCATCTTCTTGGCGGCGGCGGCGGCGGCGGGAGCTGGCGGCGGCGGCGCCCTCTTGGCGGCGTGGACGGGGACCGAGCTCTCGCCGGCCGGCGGCGGGGGCCTGGGCCGCGGCCGGGGCGTGGCGTGATCGGAGGGCAGCTGCGGCGGCGGCGGCATTGCTCTCTTCCTCGGCGGCTGGCTCGATCTGCTATTCTCCTCCGGCTCCTTCCCGGGGTAGGGTTTTAGGGCGGGATTGGATTGATGGTTTGGTATGGAACCGAATCGGCTGGGGATCATAATTCAAGAAGAGGCGTGTTGCCTATATAAATCTATGGGATCGGGTCACTTGGGATGAAAAGATCGACAAAAAAATTTGCTGGAGGGAGAGGGAGTTGATTTGTGAATGTGAACGTAGCCCAATCCAATCCAAGCAATAGCAGGAGCGGCGGCGGCAAGGCATGCAGCCAGCGTGCTCTCCTCCCACTCCCAAGCGCGCGTCATCACTTCCACGCGGCGTCGTACCCTAACGTAGCCGCCACCTCAGCCATTCCAAGCCTGCTTCGGAATGTGAATCTACTGTCGCACCATCCTCTCCTTCATCTTCCCCTAGCCTTTCCATGTGTGAGATGAACACTGTCATATATGGCCATCATTGGTCGAAGTTGAAGCACGAATCTACTAGACTAGGTCCATTAAACAATGAGATCAAGGGTAGATATTAGTCCTATTTTTAATTAATTAATTATATTGGTGGCCTCCATAAAAATGGACTAGGTCCGACACATAAAGGTCAGATGTTACTCTTATTTTGTTAGTTATTATTAATTAATCATATAGGTGGTCTCCATAAAAATGGACTAGGTCCGCTCCTAGCTAAGTTCGTCTGCCTATTTGAGCCTTGACAGCGGCTTAACATGGGTGCCCTCGTACGCTTAATTATAATACTTTCATTGGGAGAAGACGATAGACTTGTATTAATCTCGTGACCTATTGACATAGCATCCAAACAAATGCTTCTTAAACAATGCATCCTAATGGTGTATTTGAAACGGTTCTATAAAAAAGAAGGACCCTTCTATGCAGCACTAAGGCCCTGTTTGGTTTCTACATGCGCTCCTAAAATTTATGTCACATTAAATGTTTAAACACATGCATAGAGTATTAAATATAGACTAATTACAAAACTAATTACACAACTTGCGACTAATTTGCGAGACGAGTCTTTTAAACCTAATTAGTCCATGATTTGACAACATGGTGCTACAGTAAACATGTGCTAATGACAGATTAATTAGGCTTAAAAAATCGTCTCGCAAATTAGCCTCCATCTATGCAATTGGTTTTATAATTAATCTATATTTAATGCTCTTTATTAGTATCTAAATATTCGATGTGACGTGAATTTTAGGAGCGACTAAAGAACCAAACACCCCCAAAAGCCAACCATCACTTGATTTTTCTTTATGCTCTTAGATATAAAATATATGGCCTAGAAAAAATCTCTTTCTTCCCTTCTTTCTCTGTTGCACCTAACTCCGATGACTCCTCCGCCGCTAACCACGTACCCTAGCCCTAAATCAATCGGATGCGCGCCTCCTAGCCATCTTAATGTCTTACTCATCCTTGGTTGAGCTCCCCTACCGCCACTACATCCCGATAGGATCTGACGACGCCCGATAGGCGCCAGTCTAACCAATTGAAGGTCATCGGGCTATCTCCATCACGTTCGTCACCCACTGTCTGATGAGGACATCACTACTTCATCGCATACAAGCCAAGTAGAGGAGGAGGTTCAGCATGGGCGTCCAATTCATCTTTTTCATGGTGGAAGCCCAGTCCAACTCAAGTTCGAGTCCGGTTCGGGCTCCAGGACCAGTCTGTCTTAAACTGGTCACCCAGGACGCATCTGGACTCCGTTTTCGACGATCCATATATGGTTGGAAAGCTAATTTGATAAGGAAGCCAATCCAAGTGGTTTCACGTCAAAAGACCTTTGGAATCAACGGGAATCGTCAAAACAAGTCAGCGTCCAGAATCTGTCAGGGTGCTGCGGCACCGTCTTTTGGTCCGTTGGACCATGTATCGTGTTTGGGCCCATTAGGGGGCGCGTCTAGGGGGGTGACGCTCAAGACTCTATAAATAGCAGCTATCACTCTTCTTAGGGTTTGTATTTTATTTAGTTCTTGATTTCCTCATAAAACAGACGTCGTTTTGCTGCAACTGTCGCCGCCAAGGCCGCTTGCTGTGAACCAGGACCCCAGTTCTTGATCTTGTTCGCCTGTGGCGATTAGTCCTTTCGAATAAAGACTTGAACTCCTTCTTATTTTCATAAGCTTCATATTTATTTGCAATTTCATATTGCGTTTATCTCGTTCTTGCTTGTGTTCTCGATTCGCTTACAGGAAAGCCTTCTCGGCGAGGTCAATCGCGTTCGCGTGGTTGATAACCAACGGAGTAGTGGTGTAACAGTTGCGGGGGTCCGAATCAGTCTTGGTTTGAAGCCTAGATCGTGAACGTCGAGTCTCCACCAATCGACGCTATCATACCTATCGGAAGATCGGACCTAGTCTACATCAAGTGGTATCAGAGACCTTGTTGCCCGTTAGGTATACCTTTTATTTTTCCCTGTAGATTGTTACTGTTTTTGTATTACCTATAGTCCACAAAAATAAAAAATACATCGTCACATATTCCCTATCCTATAGCCTCATTGTGCCGTGCAATTTCGTCTCTGTTTCGCGTTGTTGAGTTTATGCCCTTGGTCAAGTTCTTGTTGCTGGTTTTAGATCGTTTTTTAGTTTAGTTTGTGTTTTCTCCTTTGTTTTTCATCATAATCCGTGAACATCTCCAAGTCTTGTTGAGTTTCCTTTGTATTTATCAAACCCTAGTCCACGTCATCTTATTTGTTACACTTGTCTTCACCGTTTCCATCAAATCCTTGCTGCCGTGACCAATTTTACGCACATTGTTCTCGTTTTGTCCTCTAATTCGGAGTCCGTTCTTAAAACTGGTCTAGTTTTCGCATACGAACTCGAATTTCGACGTTCCATATATCAAAATCGATCAGAAAAAAAATTCGGATCCGTCCATCCCTGCGTTGTCGGGGTCGGAGATTTTTATTTTGGTCAAAAAGTAGTCACAAGATCCTCTTTTCGTGGTCACAAGGTCTTTGTCGATTTCGAGCATGTCTTCTGGAAATTCCACAGGCCACGTCTTTCACTTGTTTAAGCTCATATTTTCTGTGGTTACTTCTTTTGTGCTCCTAAGTGAAGAAAAAATATCAAAAAAATAAAAATAAAAAGTCAAAGAATCCAAAAAAAACAACGACAGCCCAAAAATAGAGAAAAAAGAGAGGGACAAAAGTGAAACAATATCTAGAGGAGCACATAGATAGCGCCATTTGAGCTATATTTGCGTGTGCTGATTTCTACCTTGTTCCTAATCATATTCTTACTGTTTACATCACTTGATACATCTGGTACTTGGAACGTGAGTAGACCAGCAACTAAGACAAGTACTTGAGATACTTATTCAGCTTTGCTATTCAGTTGCGAATTTTGTTATTCCTTGCTACTATATTATACCTGTCCAAGCTCCACTTTCTTCTAACCAAGTACAGGTTCGCCTTGCAACTGTTACACTCAAGCTACAACGGTATCACAGTCACCGACCGATTGCACCGTCTGTTGCTTTGGTAAGAACACTTGTAAGACCGTGGTAAGACGCTTGAGAGTTGAGTGCCTTATTTTTCCTTGTCCACAACCTAAGTAGTTGGTAGGGATAATACTATTTGTGTTGTCTTTTTCTTTCTACTAACCATGTCAGGAAAAGCCGGAGGCAGCGGCCAAGGAAACGATGACGCACCTATAGATTTCAATGACTGTGTTTCTAAGAATGAGCTTCGTGCCGTTCTTGATGACAAGTTCAATGAGATCCTTCAACAAATCACCAATTTGGCCAAGAGGATTGAAGATGTTGAACAACGACATCCTGAACCACGTCCTGAAGAAGATGATGATGATCTCTCTAAGGAGGACGATGGCGACGCGAACGCTGAAGCCGAAGCTCAACGACGTGCTGAGGATGCCCGTAACCGTAATCGGTTGAACTTTAACCGACGCGGTATGAGAGGTAACAACCAAGGTAATAATGATCCTTTCTCTAAAACTAAGTTTAAGATACCTCCTTTTTTTGGTTCTGCTGATCCTGAAGCATATTTAGATTGGAAGATGGCTGTAGATAAAAAATTTAGCTCCCATCAAGTACATGAAGAATATAGAGTTAGACTTGCTACTAGTGAGTTTACTAGTTTTGCTCTTTTCTGGTGGAATGATATTTGCAATAATGCTAATGCTAATGCTCAAATACCTCAAACCTGGACTATACTTAAATGACGAATGAAATCAAGATTTGTTCCTCCATACTATCAGCGTGATCTACGATTAAAACTACAACGTTTAAATCAAGGTAGTAAAACTGTTGAGGAATATTATCAGGAGCTTTTAATTGGTCTAGCACGTAGTAACATACAAGAGGATGATATAGATAAGTGTTCTAGATTTTTAGAGGTTTACGTCGTGAAATACAGGATGTTCTTGACTATAAAGAATGGACTAGATTTTCCTAATTATATCATTATGCTATTAAAGCTGAAAGGGAAGTACAGGGACGACAACCTAGGTGATCCATGACTCCATCCGCGACTCCATCCATTCCTTCACGTCCAACTGAGGTGAGTAAATTTTCTAATGTGCAGACACCACCAACGCCTGTAAAGAAGAATTCTCCTATCATACCTTCTTCCAGTGGATCTGCTACACCTTCCTCTAGCAGCTCTTCTAAAGTTGTGTGCCACCGCTGCAAGGGTGAAAGGGTCGAGATGGCGACTAGAGGGGGGGTGAATAGTCCTTTTTAAAACTTAATCACGTTGGCTAACCGAAACAGGTACAGAATTAAAACTATCGGTCTAGCCAAGACTACACCCCTCTATCTATGTTCACAAGCACCTTGTAAAGATACTAATCAAGCAACAAAGGTGCCGGGCTAGCTAGAGCTCTCCTAACCAATTCTAGAAGCAAGGTCACACAAACCTATGCCACTAGTACTTTAAGCAACAAGGGAGCTCCTACACATGCTAGTAAGCAAAAGCACAAAGCCAACTAAGCTCACTAGCAATGCTCAATAACAAGGCAACCAATGCCGAATTAGAGAGCGCAAATACGTAGCTACACAAACTAAGCAAAGTGACTAACAAGGTTACACAAATCAAATTAGTCACGTAAGGAAGCTACTTCTATGCTACACAAGCAAGAAGATAATTAGCAAGCTACACAAGCTAACTAATTATTAAAGCAACAACACAAGCTCAATGTATATAAAAGTAATTGTAAGCTTGTGTAACGGGAATGCAAACCAACGGGAAGAACAAGGTTGACACGATGATTTTTCTCCCGAGGTTCACGTGTTTGCCAACACGCTAGTCCCCATTGTGTCGACCGCTCACTTGGTGGTTCGGCGGCTAATTAGCATCACCCGCTAAGCCCGCACGTCGGGCGCCGCAAGAACCTACCCCTTGAGTGAGGGTAGCTCAATGACACGCTTTACTAGAGTTGCTCTTCGCGGCTCCCGCGGGGCGAGCACAATGCCCTCACAAGCACTTCTCCGAAGCGCCGCACAAGCTTCTCGCGGGCTTCCATGGAGACCACCACCAAGCCGTCTAGGAGGTGGCAACCTCCAAGAGTAACAAACACCACCGGCTTGCAACTCGATCACCTAGTACCACTCGATGCAACCTCATGATGCAATCGCACTAGAATCGCTCACTCATACAATCGGATGATCACTATCAAGTATGTATGAGATGGAGGGCTCCTAAGCACTCTCAAGCATGGACACAAAGTCCCCCAAGGTGCTCAGCACCAGCCATGGCCGAGAGCCACTTCTATTTATAGCCCCAAGGGCTAAACTAGCCGTTACCCCTTCACTGGGCAAAAGTCGGGCTGACCGGATGCTCTGGTCGTGTTGACCGGACGCTGGACCTCAGCGTCCGGTCATCCGCAGACGGCCACGCGTCCCGATCCCAATGGTCACTTGACCTGACCGGACGCAGCGGTAAAACTGACTGGACACTGAAGCCCCAGCGTCCGGTCATTTCCAGTAAGCTCCCCGAGGCGTATTTCTTCGACCGGACGCGTCTGGTCCACCTTGATCGGACACAGACCAGCGTCCGGTGCAATATCCTCAGTACTGTGCCGTCTGACAGCTCGACCGGACGCAGCCTTTCAGTGTCCGGTCGCTGAGTGACCCAGCGTCCGGTCAGTAGACCGACGCCAGCATCATTTCGACCAACTCCATTTCAACTCTAACTTCTTCACCCTTGCTCAAATGTGCCAACCACCAAGAGTTTGCATCCGGTGTAATAGAAAATAGGCATTCCATTTTTTTGAAAGCACCGAATCACATCTCAACCCTGCAAACACCACCTCCTTTGTAAATGTGCCAACACCACCTAGTGTACACCACCATGTGTATGCGTGTTAGCTTTTCACAGTCATTTCCCAAAGGATGTTAGCCACTCAACTTGCCACGCCACTCGATCCTAGCGACGATGCAAAGTTAGATCACTCGAGTGGCACTAGATGACCGATATACAAACAAGTTTGCCCCTCTTGATAGTACGACCATCTATCCTAAACCCGGTCATAAACTTCTCTACACACCTATGACCGGTGAAATGAAATGCCCTAGGTTATACCTTTGCCTTGCGCATTCCATTCCTTCCAATGTCGATGCAACACATGCACCAACACAATCAACAATGATATAATCCACTCCATATCATCACATGATCATATTGGTTCATTGATCTTGACTTTACTTGCTCTTCACCGTTACCATCGTCCATCGGCGCCAAGTCTTGCTTAAGCTTCACCGCCACACGGTCCATCACTCCAAAGCCTCCGACTTGCCCTTCACGCTTGCAACCGGTCCATCAAGCCAAGTCTTGTCTTGATCTTCTCCACCTTGATCACATGACTCAATGTCATGTCTCATTTGCAATAAGCTCCTTCATCATCACATGTGTGAGCTTTGCAACATCTCTAAGCCATTGTCACCTTCATGGCATATGTTGCTCACACACATATACCTGTGGACTAATCACCTGTGTATCTCACATAAACACAATTAGTCCACCTAGGTTGTCACTCAATTACCAAAACCAAACAAGGACCTTTCAAAGGGCATGTGACATATTGCTAAAGAATGCCCCAGCAAACACGCATATATTGCTACTGATGATGGTGGGTATGCTAGTGCTAGTGATGAAGAGAATGAATTTGCACTTGCAACTGATCTTTATGCAGATAAATTTGCGGATAGTGCTGAAGATCCTGATGAGGTAATTGATAGTGTGGCATGCACCGTAGACTACAAATCAATCCTTGTTCAGCGTGTTTTGAGTACACAAGTTGAGCCAGTAGACAAGCTATAACGCCATAATTTGTTTCAAATGTTCCTCATTGTCAATAATTTCCATGTTCGTGCTATAATTGATGGAGGGAGCAGTAATAACTTGGTAAGTTCTGAGCTTGTCAAGACTCTTGATTTATCTACACGTGCTCTTCCACATTTATACCATGTTCAGTGGTTCAACAATAGTGGTAAGGCAAAGGTAACACAATCTGCTCGTGTGCAATTTTCTATCGGGTCATACCATGATTATGTTGATTTTGATGTCGTGCCTATGCAAGCTTGTTCACTTTTGTTAGACCGCCCTTGGCAATATGATAATAATGTTGTACATCATGGTAGGCAAAATAGATATACTTTTATGTTTAAAGGAAAGACCATTGCTTTACTTCCTTTATCACCTGCTGAAATTATGCAATATGAAAAGGAACTTGCTAAAAAGAAAAAAGAAAGGCCATGATAAAGACTTTAGCAAACCAACAAATGAACCATCAAGTAACATGAAAGAAGTTTTATTTGCTCTTAAATCTGTTCTTGTTGATCATGATGAACCATGTTATGCTCTAACTTGTACATCGCCTATATGTCCACTTGGTCCTACTCCTAGTGCTATGCCTCTTGTTGGTACTAACCTTTTGCAGAAGGAGGATGAATTCCCAACAGGGAAGCCACCATGGCAGACGCCTTTGCGAAGGATGGGGCGCCAAGATGAACGTCTTCTTCTGGAACCATCGTTGCTGTCATCCAATGGAGGAGACGATCTATTTCAGTCGAGGACGACTTCAATTCAAGAAAGGGAGGATGATGAGGACATCACTACTTCATCGCATACAAGCCAAGTAGAGGAGGAGGTCTAGCATGGGTGTCCAATTCATCTTTTTCATGGTGAAAGCTCAGTCCAACTCAAGTTCGAGTCCGGTTCGGGCTCCAGGACCGGTCTGCCTTAAACTGGTCAGCCAGGATACATCCCGACTCCGTTTTCGACGATCCATATATGGTTGGAAAGCTAATTTGATAAGGAAGCCAATCCAAGTAGTTTCACATCAAAAGACCTTCAGAATCAACAGGAATCGACGAAAAAGTTAGCGTCCAGAATCTGCCAGGGTGCTGCAACACCGTCTTTTGGTCCGTTGGACCATGTATCGTGTTTGGGCCCATTAGGGGGCACGTCTAGGGGGTGACGCCCAAGACTCTATAAATAGCAGCCGTCGCTCTCCTTAGGGTTTATGTTTTGTTTAGTTCTTGATTTCCTCGTGAAACAGATGCCGTTTTGCTGCAACTGTCGCCGCCAAGACCGCTTGCTGTGAACCAGGGCCCCAGTTCTTGATCTTGTTCGCCTGTGGCGATTAGTCCTTTCGAATAAAGACTTGAACTCCTTCTTATTTTCATAAGCCTCATATTTATTTGCAATTTCAAATTGCGTTTATCTCATTTTTGCTTGTGTTCTCGATTCGCTTGTAGGAAAGCCTTCTCGGCGAGGTCAATCACGTTCGCGTGGTTGATAACCAATGGAGCAGTGGTGTAATGGTTGCGAGGGTCCGAATCAGTCTTGGTTCGAAGCCTAGATCGTGAACGTCGAGTCTCCACCAATCGACACTATCATGCCTATCGGAAGATCGGGCCTAGTCTACATCACTGTCCAAACATTGCAGCTGGCTCTTCATAGCCGATCTCACATAGTTCTCCCACTGATCCGCACAACCAATTGAGATCATTCGCCTAAAGATGTTCAGAGAAGAACCTAGGTGCAGTACACCATCAACTGCAATGTCATCATCTCCAAGGCAATGCAGCTCCTCCCGAGCCTTTGCAACCATCTCACTAAATGAAGGTCTATTATTGAATAGCACAGACACGTTTTGCATATCAAGAAACTCAACATATCCATAGCGATCGCTTTCAACGGTGCCTCCATGATATATGGTCACTAGGTTGTCCATCTAGTTCAAACACGTAACGAAACACATATCCTTTAGTCAAAATTAGACGATAGATAGTATCTAACAAGTACTTTCTAGCTACAAACTAAGTAATCAAGATTATAACTACATATATATATATACAATGTACTCACTAAATAGCTAGATCATATGTAGTTAACTAAATATGTAACTACATATCTAAGTAGCTATCTAACTATATCTATGAACCTATGTATCTATGTTAGTATCTATCTACATATATATCTAACTAGATCACTAACTAAATCAACTACCTGAGTCATCACATTAACTAGTAAATAACAAATGTCAACTAAGTAGGTACATTGCATATTCATAATTTTTACCTTTCCAACGACTGCTCCGCGGACGTCGACGGAGTCGCAGCGGACGATGGGCTTGGGTCAGGCCGACGATACGGACCGGCGGTGGCACGGCCGGCAGCTGCAGGTGGCGGGGTCGGCGGTGGCGCGGGCGACGACAGCAGTGGCGCGCGGCGGGTGTGGGATGCCCGGGGCTCCGCGCGGCGAGTCCGGCTCGACGGGCGAGGGAGGCACGCCGGCGCTGGACGGCGGCAAGGCGTGGCGAGGCCGGCGGTGGAGGGCGGCCAGCCGCGGGCAACGGCGTGGCGCGGGGCAGGGGGGCGGCGCGGCCAAGGGACGCGGGCCGTCCGTTGGGCGCGCGGCGCGGGGCAGCCTAGGGGCACGTGCGGGCGCGGTGGCGCGGCGCGGCGCGGGCGAGGGCGGCGGCGGCGACGGTGCTCGGCTATCCTAGAGCGACAGAGGGAGAAGAAGAGAGGAAAGACGCAGGCCCAAAGGTATTAAAGGCTCGGCGCCATTCACGTTGGCGCCGATCTCGGCGCCAAGATCTACGGCGCCGAGCTCCCTGCTAGGTCATCCACCGTGCCCAGGAGCTCGGCGCCAGAGATGATGGCGCCTACCTCAGCGCCAGCATCAATGACGCCGAGCTAAGGGTCCATTTTCTGAATTCTTTCCGCAAAGGATCTATTTGTGAGAAACTTAAAAAAAAAAGCTAAATTATAAAAAATTCGGCCCAACCGCCTTTCCCCACTGTCCGGTCGCCGGTGGAACTGCTGCCTCCCCTCTCCCCCTTCCCCCAACCACCTCGGACGCCCGCCACCACCGCCTGACCAACCTTCTCCCCCAGCAATCCTTTTAAGCTCCCTGGATTCATGCAAGCCCCTAAACCCCCAACCTTAACCCTAACCTTGCTAGAGTTGAGCAACAAGACTACGTGGCATTCTTGGGTCGGACAAAAAAAAATTCGAGTGAATATAGCCCTTAAATCACTCTGAGTGTTGTTTCACTTTATTGAAAAAGAAGGGTTGAATCAGCGCTCCATGTTTTGCTCGAGGGATTCGAATAGCAATACCTGACAGTATGTCTCGTGAGTGCACAGAAAAGATAGGAAAACTCTCTTCAAAGCAATCATCCTTACTAAAATATTTTTTGTGACAGGTCCTGCTACTGGTGGTAGACATTAGAGCAGTCAATTTCAAGACCCAACAGCATCGTCTCTCGTAAGCGTTCACAGAGATAGGTAATGTATACCTATGTTTTTGTACTGTGTTTAAATTTTCTTAATTTCTACGTAATTCTCTACGTAAGAGCTGCAGAAGCAATGCTTTTGGCGAATGGCAAGAAGTTGTTGACAGTAGCAGAACAGAAGCATGCAAAATAGGGCAGCACAGGATTGTGAGCGGCAGCAGGCAAGCAAACCAAGAAATGGCTAGAAAATATGCTTATGATGAGACTAGTCTTATTCAATCAATGAGTTATGCCCAACATGCGTGTCAACCAAACTCTAACTGTGGTGTTACATAGACCACACACCTCAACAAGAAAACAGAAGGTACTGTCCAGAAGGGTGGCCAGGCCAGCCAGCTCTGACTTTGTGCTCATGCATTCCAAGAAAAAATGCAAACCGGTCCTTTGCTCTCGTTTCTAACCCGGTCGGACATATCAACATTCATGTGTTTACTAAATTGCTACGGAGAAGAAAGTGGAAACTTATTAGCCAATAACTTTGGAGACAACTCCTGCACCAACTGTCCTCCCTCCTTCCCTCAGCGCAAATCTTTGCCCTACATCATGAGAAAAGAGTTGACGATCTAATATGAATTTCTTTTATCTTTAATGAAAAAGGAACATGGAGTGTGTAATGGCATCACATGACAAAAAAGCACGACGTGTTATCAAAACACCAGATCTATATTATGAAAGAAAATTTGAGAATATAGTCGTTACCAGGTTCAAGAGGAACAGGTGATATCAACTCGAAATTCGCAGTTACATTGTCACCGGGCAAAACCATCTTCGTTTCACCAATCAACTCAACCTTTCCAGTGACATCAGCAGTCCTGAAGTAGAATTGGGGACTGTAGTTTGTCATAAAGTGGGTGTGGCGGCCACCCTCATCCTTTGTCAGGACGTATATTTCTGCCTCAAACTTTTTGCATGTCTTCAGACTACCAGGTTTGCACACCACCTGAAACAGTAGAAAATGACATGGCATCAACATTACATATGGTTCAATTTTAGTATCGGAGACCTAGAAATTGTGGAACAAATACTAAAGATCACAAATAAAAGTCATTTTGGTGATCACGCAACAATGTGTCATCAATGCAAAGTAGTTTTCCAGACAAAACAGTTCAGTGGATACTTCTAAAACTTCTATCGGATCATTTTAAAGTCAGGAATGCTAACCTGGCCTCGCTCGACATCACCACGCTTAAGACCACGAAGAAGAAGACCAACGTTGTCACCAGCCTGCACAAAGTTGCATGTATGATACTCTCAATCAATAAAAAAAACCTGGCACAATCTGCTTTCACCATCATTACCTCTCCATGGTCCAGTATCTTTTTGAACATCTCAACACCAGTAACTGTAGTCTTCAAGGGACCACTCTGCGACCAAGAATGTATTGCATTACTGTTTAACCTTCTGCTCCTGTGATTAGTTATTGGCTTACATTTACAAATAAATCACCCAAAACTTAAACAGTCAAGGAAAAAGTGGGATGTATACTAAGTTGGAGCTCAATGTCTTGCACCATGAGGCCCATGACATTAACCAAAAGAAAGACCTGGGCAGCTCTACAATTTAGGACATCTTGGTCCTTGTTAACTACTAATATACTGAATTTGATAAACCAACAACTCGTTCAATTCATACTTCAAACATTAGAAAGTAGGATAAACATGCAATAGTTTAGTTGTATCACAAATTTAATCCCAGGCAAAAAAAAAAAGGAAGATCTAACCTGTGTCAAACCCAAGATCTCAACATCTTCACCAGTTTTAATTGTTCCCTGTTCAACACGACCAGTAACAACAGTTCCACGACCCTGCAGATCAAACAGGCTACTTAAAAACATAAGATAACTCCCTCATAATAATTTTTCTTTGACAATTCAATGGCTAATCCTGCATTGGAATGCCTAATAACAGCATCAGTAATTCAAATCATATTTACCTAAAGAACATGACAGCACAAGAAAGGAAACCGTAAGCGTAAAAGCCACTGAAAATACTTTACAATACTAAAGGGCGTACCCAGTGCAGAGAGCTCCCGCTCTGTGCGGGGTCTGGGGAAGGGTGTCAGTGGCAAGCCTTACCCTCGCCTGTGCAATGCGAGGAGACCGCGACTCGAACCCGGGACCTTCCGGTCACAGGCGGTAAGACTCTACCGCTTGCACCAGGCCCGCCCTTCAAAATACTTTACAATACTAAAAGGAAATAAATTGTTGCAAAAAGAAGTACAAATATGGTTCAGTAAAGAATGCCTACTAAAATCACTCTTTAGTTCTACACAGTACGAACCATTGAATCATTGCACTGTATATAGGAAACAAGAATGCTTTTTCTCCAAAATAATTAGCAAATATTGAAAAAAAAACATATGACCAGATTGTATGGTACATTCCTATCAATGATTTTTTTTTTTCAATTTCCTATTAATCTGATAAAAATATAAGTCGTTTAACATATTGACACAATCCGCAAGGTATCACTATGACCAGTGATTTCTTTAACGACCTTATCTGAAACAACACAAAGTAGATATTATTTATGCATTTATACTCAACAACAACAACAACAACAAAGCCTTTAAGTCCCAAACAAGTTGGGGTAGGCTAGAGTTGAAACCCATCAGAAGCAATCAAGGTTCAGGCACGTGAATAGCTGTCTTCCAAGCACTCCTATCTAAGGCTAAGTCTTTGGGTATATTCCATCCTTTCAAGTCTCCTTTTATTGCCTCTACCCAAGTCAACTTCGGTCTTCCTCTGCCTCTCTTCATGTTACTGTCCTGGCTTAGGATTCCGCTACGCACCGGTGCATCTGGAGGTCTCCGTTGTACATGTCCAAACCATCTCAACCGGTGTTGGACAAGCTTTTCTTCAATTGGCGCTACCCCTAATCTCTCACGTATATCATCATTCCGAACTCGATCCTTTCTTGTATGACCGCAAATCCAACGCAACATACGCATTTCCGCGACACTTAGCTGTTGAAAAGACGACATGTTCAACAGCTAAGTGTCGCGGAAATGCGTATGTTGCGTTGGATTTGCGGTCATACAAGAAAGGATCGAGTTCGGAATGATGAACATCAAATTCATGCTGTCAGTCAGCGTAAATTTTTAGATGTCCATGGTGCAAAATTAAATTGTTTAACCAAAGCAGATCCTAGAAATATTTGCTGTTTAGTTTTCTAGTCACCACTGCAATCATTTGTTCACACAAATAATTCTGAACATACAATGGCCAATACAGCAATGTTGAAAAGCTCAGCATTTAGTTGAATACCGTCCGAAATAATATGATCTAATTTCAATGGTTAGGTTTTGATCGACCCAGTAACCCAGGGAAACCAAAATTAGTATCCCTAATCAAAATGGAAGAAACAACACCATAATTGAATAACTAGTGAATACTGCTGTAGTGATAGCTCATAAATAAAATCACCTGGATAGAGAACACATCTTCAATCGGCATCAAGAAAGGCTTATCAAGCTGCCTCACAGGATCAGGGATGTACTCATCAACTGCATCCATTAGTTTCAAAATGGCATTCTTTCCAATCTCATCATTGTTCCCCTGCAAAGCTGACAATGCCGATCCACGGATGATCGGAATCTCATCACCAGGGAACTTGTAGAAAGTGAGGAGCTCTGCAAAAGGTGAGGGGGAGGGAGGGGGGGGGGGGGGGGGGGGGGGGGGGTGCAAAACAACCTTATTAGAATATACAGACAGTTATCTAAACATGACGTGGAGACATATGGATGGTAGCATACCCCGAAGCTCCATCTCTACAAGTTCCAGTAGCTCTGGGTCATCAACAGCATCAACTTTGTTTAAGAAGCACACAAGTGAAGGTACACCAACCTAGAAAGAGAGAACATGTTTATCTGATAAAGTTAAGACCATAAAAGCAGCGTCTGAAAGAAGAATTTTAAATGACAATCCAAATAAGCATTTGACACCTGACGGGCAAGAAGAATATGCTCTTTTGTTTGTGGCATCGGGCCATCGGGAGCTGACACGACAAGAATACCACCATCCATTTGAGCAGCTCCGGTGATCATGTTCTACCATTTTCAAAGAAAAATTAGATTGGGACCAGCTCTAGATGATGGCTTTCACTAGGAATTTCTCAATTTGACATGCAAACAACGTCAATTCATAAAATAATAATAATGCATTTGAGTGAGAAAACATAGTTGGCATTAACCTTGACATAATCTGCGTGACCTGGGCAATCAACATGAGCATAATGCCTTTTAGCCGTCTCATACTCGACATGAGCCTAAAAAACAATCCAAATGGTTAAACAGTGGGCAGTAAATGAAGATTAAAAAAATATAAAGAGAATTGCATCTAGCAGTCTGGCCCAAATTATAGGACATGTGCTAGGACCCAACCGTTGCAATGGTGATTCCTCTGGCTTTCTCTTCCGGTGCCTTGTCGATCTCGTCAAAAGCAACGGCTTTGGCTTTCCCTGCCTCAGCCAGAACCTATAGTAACGAGGAAACAAACGCTGTTGAATGAACCCAATTGTTTGGAAATCAAGCGAGCAATTAAGCAGGACCATGGCTAACGCATCCAACCTTGGTAATGGCAGCAGTGAGCGTGGTTTTGCCGTGATCGACGTGCCCAATGGTGCCGACGTTCACGTGAGGCTTCCTGCCACAGATTGATCCGACTTGTCAAGTGAATCAAACGAAGCAATAGGCGGACTATTGAATTGCACGGATCGATGGAAATGAATTCATGAATGAATCTAGAACGAGAAAGTAGCGGTCACGGCACGGATCTGGGCCAAGGAGTACTCACGTGCGCGTGAAGGTGGCCATGGACCTCGCCCAGAGGGTCCCGGCCATCGGTGGCGGCTGGGCCGGCGCCGCCGCCGCCGCCGGCGCATCGGGTAGCGCGGCGGGCCCCGAGATCGCGGTGGCCCGGAGGGTGGGGTAGGAGAAGAGGCGGCGGGAGCCGGAGTTCCGGAGCACCGCGGCGGAAGCCATTACCTGTCGTCGCGTCGCTGCAGCGGCGGCGGAGCAGAGGTGTGGAGACGAGGGGTTTAGGGCTTTAAGTTTAGAGGGGGGAATGAGAACCGGGCGTCACGCTGGGTTTTCGGGCCCAGACTTGCGGCCCAAGCCAAACGCCATCCTTGGCCCATGGGCCCGGTGGGGTGTTGGTTCTGCTCGCTTCCTCCTCCATGGCCACGAAAAATAATTAATATATTATTAATTAATTATTCCGTGCACTCCCAGCTCAGTCCACCACACCCGCTGCTCCGTGCCACCCGTCGCCGCCGGCGCACCGCGATGGCCGCCTCCGCCACGGCCGCGAGGCCTCTCGCCGGGGCCGCTGCCGTCCCGCTCCCGCTCTCGGCGCGGCCGCGGACCGCCAGGGTCGCCTTGCTCCCCCTGGCTCCTGTTCCGGCCCAGCGCCTCACTCTCGGGCGGACCGGGCGGGAGCGGCTGCCGGCGCGCGGTCGGTCGGTGCGGTGCCTGGCGGCGCTGAGCCCGGAGATGCGGGCGACGCTGGACAAGGTCGTGGGGTCCAGCAAGGTGGTGCTGTTCATGAAGGGCACCAAGGATTTCCCGCAGTGCGGCTTCTCGCACACCGTCGTGCAGATCCTGCGCTCGCTCAACGTGCCCTTCGACACGCTCGACGTGCTCGCCAACGAGGCGCTCCGGCAGGGGCTCAAGGAGTACTCCAGCTGGCCCACCTTCCCGCAGCTCTACATCGACGGCGAGTTCTTCGGCGGATGTGACATCACCGTTGGTATATACTATGTTTTCTTGCTTCGTTCACTGATGCTCGTGCCTGAAAATTCTAGACGATGCCATGGTATTGGAAACTGACCCATTGGTTGAACAATTTGTTTGTCTGCCATCCTAATCCACTAATACGACATCTTGGGAGTCTCTCACTAATAAGATGGTAGATTTCACAGACGATCAGTACAAGCTCCATACATGTTTAGCTAATTTCGAGCGTAGCACAGTATGCTTGTGCTGAAGGCATAGTCTGGAGTAGTGTCTGGTTTTTCCACAAGTGCACATTCTATCTCAGTAACGATTTGGTTGGAAAACTCTGGTTGCCAGTTTGGAGGAAGTCACCGCCACAAATCCTTCTCTTTCTTAAAAACAATCTTTGCACACAGAAAAGGCACTAATCGGACATTTAGGGAGTTTATCACCAAAGATGGTAGATTTCACAAATGATCTGTGGCAAGCTTCATGCCTCTGAGGTATACTCCAGGCTAGTGTCTGGTTGGTTCACACACACATTCTCTTCCAATTGCTATTCACCTGGTAAACTCCAATTGTAGGTCTAGATTAGATGGTGTATTTGTAGAAGAGACAAGAGAAAGTAAATAAATAAACACTAGGCATTGGGTGTTGGTGACGCTTAAGTGAACTCTTAACTTTATGGAGCTTTTAAGCGCCTAAAAAAATGTTGCTTCCATTGGAAATTGCTAGAATTGTGTGGATTCATCATTAGGCTAACCCTAGAAGGGTAGCAATGTATATTAGTCATACATGGGCCTCATGGGCCTAATACACTCATACTCTCATACTCCAACACCCCCCCGCAGTCTGAACTACCGTCGCAGCGGAGTTACAGACTGGACATGAAAAGAAGCACACACACGAGCCCCCCCACAGACGCAACTAGCCACCAATGATGTTGAGGCTGGAGCGAAACTCGGTGAAGGTCGATGACGGGAGGCCCTTGGTGAAGATGTCGGCAAACTGGGAGGTGGTCGGGACGTGGAGGACCCGAACATCGCCGATGGCAACCCGATCACGGACAAAGTGTAGGTCGATCTCCACATGCTTGGTCCGTTGGTGCTGCACGGGGTTGGTGGAGAGGTACACTGCACTGACGTTGTCGCAGTAGACCAGCGTGCTCCGGGAGAGAGGGCTGTGGAGCTCGGCAAGGAGCTGTCGGAGCCAGGAGGCCTCAGCCACGCCGTTAGCGACAGCTCGGTACTCCGCCTCGGCACTGGATCGGGAGACCACCGGCTGGCGCTTGGACGACCAGGACACCAGGTTGCCGCCCAGAAAGACAGCGTAGCCGGAGGTAGAGCGCCGAGTGTCCGGACACCCGGCCCAGTCGGCGTCAGTGTAGACGACGAGCTCGGTGGAGGAAGACCGCTGAAGGAGTAAGCCGTAGTCGACAGTGCCGCGGAGGTAACGGAGGAGGCGCTTGAGCGCAGTGAGGTGAGGCTCTCGGGGATCATGCATGTGAAGGCATATCTGCTGCACTGCATAGGTGATGTCTGGCCTGGTGAAGGTGAGGTACTGAAGGGCACCTGCAAGACTCCGGTAAGCAGTGGGGTCTGCCACGGTGGTGCCCACGGCCTCTGACAGCTTGCCCTGTGTGTCAACTGGAGTAGAGCAGGGCTTGCAGTTAGTCATCCCAGCACGCTCCAGGATATCAAGAGTGTACTGCCGCTGGTGAAGGAGAAGGCCGGTGGGGCGAGGCTCAACAGTGACCCCGAGGAAGTGGTGGAGCACACCAAGATCCTTCATAGCAAACTCCTGCTGAAGAGAGGCGATGACACGGCTGAGTAAGGACGGGCTGGAGGCTGTGAGGACAATATCATCAACGTAGAGCAGCAGATAGACAGTCTCAGCTCCATGGTGATAGATAAACAGGGACGTATCCGACTTGGCCTCCACAAACCCCAGTGTCAGCAGGAAAGCAGCAAACCGAGAGTACCACGCCCGGGGGGCCTGCTTGAGGCCGTAGAGAGACTTGTTGAGCCGGCAGACCATGTCCGGACGAGAAGAGTCAACAAACCCCGCTGGCTGGCTGCAGTAGACTGTCTCGGTGAGAGTCCCGTGGAGAAAGGCATTCTTGACGTCCAGCTGATGCACGGGCCAAGAGCGACTGAGAGCCAGGGAGAGCACTGTGCGTACGGTGGCCGGCTTCACCACGGGGCTGAAAGTCTCATCATAATCGACTCCAGGGCGCTGAGTGAAACCCCGAAGAACCCAGCGAGCCTTGTACCTCTCAAGGGTACCATCAGCCCGCCGCTTGTGTGTCCAGATCCACTTGCCGGTGACGACGTTGGATCCGGGTGGACGGGGCACCAGATCCCATGTCTGGTTGACGAGGAGAGCCGCGTACTCCTCTTCCATCGCGCGGCGCCAATGAGGGTCCGACAAGGCGTCGCGAACGGAAGAGGGTACAGGAGAGATCTGCGGGTCGTCGGGCATCGTCGCGAGAGCCCGGGGCCGCAGGGTACCAGCCGCGTGACGCGTCACCATAGGGTGAACATGCCGCGGGTGTCGGTGAAGGAGTTGCGGGTGGTACACCGGCGACGCGACACGGGCAGCCTGAGGCGGCGGCGGCGGTGTAGGGGTCGCCGGCGGAGAAGGAGCCACCGGTGGTGTAGGCGTCACCAGTGGAGAGGTGGACCCCGGCGGTGCCGGAGGCAGCGTTGCCGCCGGCACACGGCGCTGGTAGACGTGCACCGGCTGGGCGAAACGCGCAGGAGGTGCGACAGGCGGCGTCCCCGGACCCGCTGCGGACGGAGGGGCAGGGGCAGCTCCGGAGGGCGACGCCTCCGGACCCGGGCAGGGCGCAGGGCCAGGGGCGTCACTGGTGGGCGGCGAGGGGCACGGGGAAGCAGAACCTGCAGGAGACGGCGGTAAAAGCGGCTGGACCACCGTGTCAGTGGGAAACAGAGAGAAGGGGTCAGGATCGGGGGTGGGAGATGGTGTGGTGGTGGTGGAGAAGGGGAAGACAGACTCATCAAACACCACGTGGCGAGAGATGAGGACCCGACGGGAGGTGAGGTCAAAGCACCGGTACCCCTTGTGATCCGGGGAGTACCCAAGGAAGACACACAGAGCGGAACGGGGAGCCAGCTTGTGGGGAGCGGTGGCAGTGGTGTTAGGGTAACATGCACACCCGAAGACACGAAGGTGGTCATACCGAGGAGGGGTACCGAAGAGAGCGTGGTGTGGTGTGGGAGCCGGGCAGGCAGCGGAAGGAAGGCGGTTAAGGAGATAGGTGGAGGTGTGCAGACTCTCGGCCCAGAAGCGAGCAGGAAGCGACGCCTGGAGCAGAAGGGTGCGCATGGTGTCGTTCGTGGTGCGAATCATGTGCTCGGCCTTGCCGTTCTGGGAGGAGGTATACGGGCAAGACATGCGCAACTGGACACCGTGAGAGAGGAAGAAGGCACGGGAGGTGCCGTTATCGAACTCACGGCCATTGTCACACTGGACGGCCTTGATGGTAAGGCCGAACTGAGTAGACACCCAGGCGAAAAAGTGGAGAAGAGTGGTGAAGGTATCCGACTTTGCACGCAAGGGGAAAGTCCACGAATAATGCGAGAAATCGTCAACCACCACAAGATAGTATTTATACCCAGAAATGCTGATGACAGGAGATGTCCATAGGTCGCAGTGTACAAGATCAAACACATGCGTAGCATGTGAAGAAGAAGAACAAAAAGGGAGACGAACATGACGGCCCAGCTGGCACGCATGACACAAGTGCTCATCGTGAGCCCGAGTACAACCAATGTCGGAACTGCGACTAAGCTACGTCAGAGCATCACGTCCAGGATGGCCGAGGCGACGGTGCCAAGTGGTGGAAGAAGGAGTGGCGGCGAAGGCAGCTGACAAAGTAGACGGCGACGAAGAGGAAGCAGACGTCGGAAACCGAAGGGTGTAAAGGGGTCCCGTGCTGTCACATCGGAGAAGAGGACGCCGGGAAGCCAAATCCTTTACAGTAAGACCAGAAGAGTCAAATTCAACAGAACAGGAATTGTCAGCTGTAAAACGACGAATAGAAAGAAGGTTGTGAACCATAGAGGGTGCAACAAGAATGTCAGGAAGAAGAAAGGAACCATGAGTGCCGGCGGCACCCACGGACGTAACTGGAATACACGAACCATTCGCGACCATGATGGACAAAGGATGAGAGGAAGAAGGAGGGTGAATAGAGGAGAGTATACCAGGGTCTGGAGTAGTGTGGTAAGTGGCACCCGAGTCGGCAATCCAGTCGGTACCGGCAGGCGGTGTCAGGGCCATGGTGCTGAAGGATCTGGCCAAGGCCGCCGGGTTCCAACCGACAGGCCCGGGCAAGGTGTCGGGAGGTGGCACCCACGAAGATGCGCCGGGAGGTGTAGCCCACGCAGACGGGGAGTGAAACCCCGGAGGAGCTCCAGTGAGCAAGGCCACTGGTGGGCGAGGCTCTCCGCCTAGAGCCGGGAAGGGCCACATGGAGATGCGCCCCAACCACGGGTTGTGGAAAGAGGGCCAGGCTGCACCCCGTGGAGTCGCGGGCGACTGGTGGCTCCCTGGAGGCACCGGTGTGTGGTGGCCCCCGCGGCCCCCACGCCCCCCTCCGCGGCGACGGCGGCCGCCACGGCCCCCCCCCCCCACCCCCGCCCGGCCCGGGGGGAGGAGAACCAAGAAGCGACGACGGCGGTGGAGCGAACGAACGCGTCGGAGGAGTAGCGGCCAGGGCAGTCGAGGAAGACGAGGACCCTGGCGCGGAGGTGGACCCTGGCTGGACGCCCTGAGTGAGCTCCTCCATGACAAGGTCGTCACGGACCTGCAGGAAGGAGGGAAAGGGCCTCTGCCGGGTGATCCACGTCCGGAGGTGGGCGTAGCGGTCACTGAGCCCGCGGAGGACATTGAGGACCAGAATGCGGTCCTCCACGGGCCAGCCAAGGTCGCCGAGGGAGTCCGCCATGCTCTTCATGCGCCGGCAGAAGTCGCCAACGGAGAGGTCACCCTGGACGAAGGTGCGGAAGCTCGCATCGAGACGCAGGGCCCGGGCTTCGGCATTGCCCAGAAACTGGCCCTCGAGCGCAAGCCAGGCCCGGCGAGCGTCAGCAGAGTTGCGGATGAGGTCGTGGAGGTCCAGGGAGATCGTCCCGAGGATCCAGGAGAGGACGACGCTGTCAAGGCGCAGCCACGATGGGGTCTGGACCGCGACCGAGGCGTCGACTAGGACGTGGTCGTCGAGGGCGTAGCGGCGGAGGGTGAGGAGAACCAGGTCCCTCCAGCGGGCGTAAGAGGGCGACTCAGGCTCGAGGACGACCGGGACGAGGAGTCGGATGTTCTGGACACCCCCGGCCTGGTAGTGGAGCTGAGCCACGTGCGGGTCGGCCGGGTCGTGCCAGATGACCGTGGTGTGAGACGCGCGGTGACCCGTCGAGCCTGAGGAGGTGGCCGCGGTGTCGTAGGATGTAGGGAGGACGAGGAGGTGCTCCGCCTCAGCGATCTGGCGGCCAGGGCATCAGCCGCGTCGCGCTCGCGCTCCAAGGCGAGGGCGGCCGCCCGCACCCCTGGCCTGGCTGTCCGAAGCAGCAGCCCGTGCAGCCACGAGAGCGGCGGCGAGAGCGGAGTTGGCCCCTGCCGTCTGGAGAGGGGCAAGGGGGCGGCAGAGGAGGGGGAGCGGGGAAGAAGAAAGGCTCCAGGGTCTCCCCCGCGCCCCCTAGCGGCAGCGGCGTGGCTGCCTGCGCCAGCGCACGCCCCTGCAGCAGCGGCGGCGGCGGCAGTGGGCAGGCTGCCCGAGCCCGCGGCGGCGGCTGGGCCACCCACGCCCGCGCCGGCACCCGCACCCACGCCCGCAGCGACAGCGGCGGCGGCCGGGCCATCCGCGTCCGCGGCAAGGAGGCCGGCGCCCGCGCGCTGGGCCCACGACGGGTAGGGAAGGGAGGGGAAAACGTGGAAGTAGGTTGGGGAGGGAGGGGGAGGGCGGCCAGCCATGGCGGCGGCAAGAGGCCGGCCGGCGGCGCCTGGCGGCTGGTTGGGGAAGGGGAGGGAGGAAAACCTAGTCTGATACCATGCTAGAATTGTGTGGATTCATCATTAGGCTAACCCTAGAAGGGTAGCAATGTATATTAGTCATACATGGGCCTCATGGGCCTAATACACTCATACTCTCATACTCCAACAGAAATTGAGACTCTTACACAGCCCTTGATGGCATGTCAGTTATTCTCTTTCGTTCAGCATCCCCATAAGAGCCTTTGCAGTTTGCATTGTGCATGCCCTAAATAGCAAAAGCATGTAAATAGTTGCAGGCCATTGGCACAGATCCTTCCTTCTCTTTCTTAGTGATCAGTGTCTTTGTAAACAGCAAGGGCATTTTCTAAATACCAGACAAATACCTAGTGTTTTGCATTTGCGTCAATGCCATATACTTAATCCTTATTTCATTCTTGTTTGTGTATTCCAATTTGTTTTGTCTATAGAAGGTCAGGCATCCCTGTTGTTTATCGTGGTTGTAAGAGGTGGCCATTACCTTGTAGGAATGAAACAGTTGGGTTCATCACATTCGAGAAATACCTTATTGCTCACTTGCAACGTGCCAATGAGAACAAACAAGACCACTCTCTAGGACAAAGCAACATTATGATGATCGCTACATCTGAACACCTATTTCATGTCAACCATTAAATATAACAACTGTATGATCTTTTAGTTATAATCAGGGACTGTTCTTGTCCTCATTTTTTTCAAGAAGGGACAACAATTTTCCATTCCATAACTCAAATTGATCACCAACCATTGATAACCCAGCTGTATGAGTAAAATGAGACCAGCTCAACTTTATTAATTCAGTGATTCATAAGAGCAAATCACATTCCTTCACCATGCATCATTGTTTACAAAGCCATACACTCAATCCTTATTTCATTCTTGTTTGTATATTCCAGTTTGCTTTGTCTATAGAAGGTCAGCCATCCCTGTTGTTTATCGTGGTTGTAAAAGGTCAGCACGACAACGGACTCTTGGCTGAAATGGCTAGAGCGGCCGCATGGCACCCCTGCGACCCGGGTTCGACTCCAGAGGGAGCGGATTTACGTGGTCAGGGTAAAAAAAATCCCCTCGTCCGACTCACTCAAAGCACGGTGGTTCCGAACCATCTCACGTGGTGAACGGTCCCGTGTAAGGGTGCAGGGGCGGAGGTTCGGGGATTTTCTTGATCTGCGTGAGAGATCTTCTCTACCAGGCATTGCCCGGGGGCCGTCTTACCCCCCGCAGGTCAAGTTTTTTTTTAAAAAAAAAAAGGTCAGCACTAGTGCCTACTTTTTGAGACATGTGAACAGCACCTGATCTATCTTTTGAGACTAGTGCTGCTGAACATGCTGCTGCTTGTGGACATACCTTGCATAGTTACAGTGCCCTCTAAGGTTAGATAGACTATAGAGTTGATGCTATAGGTTTACTCCACCCCAGGATGTGATGCTTTTGGAAAATAGATAGCCAATGTTCAAGACTGAATGCTTTAGAATAAAAAATTGAGGAAGGGCAATCAATCTTAGGTCTGGGGGATCTCTGCAGGACATTCAAAATCAGTGGTAAAAAAATGTGATGTTTATGTACTTCAGGTTAGGGGCTAGGACTAACCTGATTAGTCCTGGCTAGGGTCATTCCTTGTTTTTTTATTTCATTTTTTTCCTGTACACTAACTTTTCATGTACTCAGAATCTGAATTCCATACACACGGTATTTTCATTGCTGTTTCCACAACTCAAAATATATATTTTATCTCAAACATTCGAACCAATCTTAGTGGCTAATGCTAACTTCACGGCCTATTTTGCAGAGGCATACAAGAGTGGAGAACTGCAGGAAACTCTAGGGAAAGCAACGTGTTCATAGGAAAAAAAATGAACCAGGAGCGCACAGCATACAGTTATGGTATTTGCTGTACAATTCCGGCATGTTAAGCTGGAGATGCTAAGCTGTAGACAATTCATGTCCAAATGTTCAGTGCGCTTCGACTGGAATACATTTTCTGCAATAATCACCCAGCTTTAATAACCCAGATGATATGCTACCAGATTGCTCCGTTTTCAGCTCCGACCACCACTGCAATCAATTGAGGCAGCAAACTGTTGCACTTGCCGTTACGACATGCAGAATTAATATTAGATTGCATACAATTTCGTAAAGAAAGAATTGCATCCGTATTGTTTGGTGCTCACGTTTATATCCCTTCAATCATCCCTTCATATAAATTATACCAAACTTGAGTTGGCTATACGGCGACTCAAATTCTATATGCAGCCGTATGAATTATGATAGGAAGGAAGCAGCCGTGTCAGACTGAAAGGCCCTGTGTTGGAGGCTGGCTGCTTCGTCGTGGCTCATTTTCGTTCTTCTATATGCAGGCTGCAGCAGTGGTTATTGTGACCTGTAATGTAATTTGACCAGTGCCATGCGGTATTTTTGTAGAGGCAATGGTTTGGACTTATAGTAGAGAAGTAAAAAAGCTTGAATGATTTCTTAGGTTTCCAAAAAAAAGTGTCAGCAGTGGCAGGTTTATTCAGACTCAGCGTAGGGACGAGGCTGGTGCGGGAGGTGGCGCTGTTGTGCCCAGGCAGGCTCAACTTAGCACTTTTTCCAGCCATCTTCAGTGGACTGAGGCCCCGTTCACGTGCCCTTAAACCCGGCTTAATCCGCTTCTTTTTTTCATCCGAAACATTCCTCCATACGAACGGGCCTAAAATTTTGGTCCCTCGTACGTACAGTACCCCTTTCTGTTTGCCTGACCTTGGAAACTTCCATGGCCTGCAACCGTGTCAACACTGAAATTCTCGTCGGTTCGTGGAGGGTGAGCAGTGCGAGACACTCACTGCGACACTGGTCACCACTCACCAGCGTGGCGCCGTCCAACAACGATAGCAAAACATTGATACTAGTTTGTTACAGATATGAAGAGATATGAAGTGTGAGCTGAGAAGTCGTCCAGTGGCCCGTAACAAGTCCCACCAAGGACCAACGAATCGAATCAAAATCTTCAATCAGACATATATAGAGAACTATTATTGTGTCCGTATTCTGGTCTGACAACGGCCACAGCGGCAGCCATGGCAGCGCTGCTGTGAAGTGCAGCCGAACAATAATCTTTCAATCGACAGCACCGGTTTATCTTAAATAATCTCAATTCAGAGTCCTCCTGCTGTTACAGTATCTTAACACCACGGCAGGCTACGAAGGGAACCTACACCAAAATAAGCAGTGCCAAACACTCAAGCTTTCAACACCGCCTTATGGATCATGGTTTCCTTGTGAATCTGGTGACAGCTTTTCTCGACCAGGTCGAGAAGCTTCTCGAGGTTGGTAGCCCATGAGTTGAGTGTACCATTACAATCTTTAGTTGTCTGGAAACTGACAACTCCCATCGGCCTGTCAATCTTCGCAATCAAAGCTTTTGAGTTCACCATGTCTGAAAGATACTTCTCTGCCTCCTGAAAAGAGTAATGTGCAGTTCCAGTTAGGCTGTGTTTAGTTCACAAATTTTGGGATTTTTGGCTACTGTAGCACTTTCGTTTTAATTTGGCAATTATTATTCAATCATGGACTAATTAGGCTCAAAACGTTCGTCTCGCAATTTCCAACCAAACTGTGCAATTAGTTTTTTTTTCGTCTACATTTAATGCTCCATGCACGTATCGCAAGATTCGATGCGATGGCTACTGTAGCACTTTTTGGGAAAGTTCTTGAGAACTAAACAAGCACTTAGATCTCAGCTGCAACTGCAGCTATAAAATGCTTTCATAATTCAGGTGATTGTCATGTATTGGGACATTTAAACACAAGATGCCACAGTTGGCATCACATCACAAAGAACATACGATATGATGCAAAGGTGAAAAATACAAACCTGCAGACTCAAGCAAAGAAGATCCGCAAGCCTCTTGAGGGTAATCCTGGAATAGTACTTCGACACGACCAAGATATTCTGAACAGAGCAATAAGTCAGATTCAATGGACAAGTATAGAGCAAAATAACTATAACTATAGACCAAACATAAAGTAAGCAATACATGCTCAATGATCCTGAGCTTCATATCTTCTGCAGCTTTGGCACCCAAAGCTCCTCCAAGCAGATTCTTCTCAGTCTCATACTCATCCTTTAAGAAATCCCACAAGCTGGTCCATTGAATAACCTCCATTGTAACCAGCTTCTTTAGCAAGAACCTTTTTTTCCATCACATCACAACAGGAAAAAAAATGATTACTAAGATAAGCCTGCCTGGAGTTATGAGAGCAATTTTGCAAACATGCAAATGTACCTGAAATTGGGAATCTCTGAAAGGTTTTTGTCATCGAGAGTAGCATTCAGAAGGCTCGATTGCATAGGATCATGAGGTGCTAAAACCAAGTACCAACAGATCTTCCTAAGAATCTGCAAAGGACTTAAGGTAGTCAGATAATTAAGGGGTTGGTGGATGCGGGTCAGGGGGAGTGTATACACATGTTGAGAGTTGAGAGAGAGTACCGGTATCCACTTTGTTGGATCCTCTTTTATCGCTGGAATATCATAAATCGCCTTGTAACAGCGGCAGATTTCCAGGTAATCACTGTTGTGCATGTAATATCTGTGAAGAGACAACGAAGAATTATGATTGTCTCCAATATGAAATGTAGTTATGAACCATAGCATTAAAAAGAAAAAAGAAATTGGGGGTTCCAGAGGTAGTCAGGTAGACGAGCCAATAATGACAATGACAATCAAATAGCACGCCAGTAGTGCATTAATCTAATTGAGATTGAGAAGCATCACATACCGAATCATCAGTTCATAGTAGATGCGCTTCAATTCTAGTAGGGATGGAATGTCCGCAGGAGCATCCTGAACAATATTGTCCCCTTCCTTTGGTTTCTTTTTTTCCTTCGATGGATCTGCTTCAAATACTCTAGTACTAATTTTCCTTGATAAAATTTGTGCTCTGACATAATCTTGCCGATCTAGGCATAGCCGGACCTGCGACAACAATAATAGAAAGTTTTGCATGAATCAGCATTTTAGTAAGAATACAAAGTATTTAACATAATAGATTGCCATAATACCTGCTCAAGAATAAAAGCAATTTTTTCCGTCTTGGCCATGGATCCAAATGTTTCGACCTGATAAACAGCTTGTTAGTCCATGACAGTCATGGATGGTCAGAACTGACAAACAGTACTAAAGAATGACAGAAACATTGTCACATAATATGGAAGTACATGTCCTCAATTCTAGTGCAGTGCAAACTTACAGCAACTTCCTGCATCAAATCAGCAGCCTCGTCAATCTGTCCCTGCTCCTCTTTGATTTTAGCAAGTCTTTTGATCAATCTTGCTCTCTCTATCTCAACATAAATCTGTAGATGAATAACTGTGAGATTACACACATAAAAACAATGAATCTTAAAAGGAATAAAAACTCGTCATCAAGATGGAAAATTCTCACTTTGCCAGCAGAGACGCTGCTCAGTGTTTTGATTAGCTCGATGCGTGTGTCAATGTCTGGTGTCAAATCAATGTATTCCATTGCTCTCTGAACCATAGCAGTTATGGCCTGCGATAAACAGAAGTGACAGTAATATAAGTGTATAGTAAACAAAACAGTAGCAAGTGACATACATGGTTAGCGTTCCTTTCTATATGCTTATCAATTTATAGGTAAACAAATAGACAAAGATGACTTATGAATCTGCAAAAACAAGATAAATAGTTAAGAGTAATGCTTTGGTACAGCATAGGCTCCCGTTTGAAGCAAGTAATAAAGAACTACTTATATTATACTTAATAGATTGATCTAAAGTGTTCTGGTCATGGGTAAAACATTGCTCAAGATGATTGTGAATAAGACTCAAGAACTGGCAACTGTATGTCCAAGCAACTAAAGGTGTCAAAGCAAAATGTTGCAGATAAAGATTTCACATTGTGGTTGTTCAACAATGGATAGGAACAATGCAAACTCTAGAAGTGCAATTATTCGCTGATGCTAAGAAAATAAGTACCCTAACGAACAACCAAATGGATAACAGTTCAAGAGAATTGCATTAGCATACATCTAAACATCACTATGGCCATGGATGAGAGCGTTCAGATTGCACACACAGTGCAATCTAAGAAATGTAAAGCAAAAAATAGTAAGCACATCATGCGCATGCTTCATAGTCAACGCGGAAGAATGGTGAGTGGCGTTGCATTTAAAGGGAAACCAGTCAGCATTGTTAAGTAGAACTAAATCATCAAAAAACAAAAACACAAAATGTTCTGAAAATCAATGGCCGCTGCAAGCAGAAAGAATGTATAAAAATAAGATATCATGTATTTCTAGCTTTCTTAATAATTACAACTGCATGAAATATTTATTGGATGGATAAACCATACTTCCGCCAACCACTATATTAGTTTAAACAGGCAACTTCGATTCAGAAAGCTTTTTCAAGTCCAGCTTCTTTTAACAGACAAGAGTTCAACAGATGTTTTTGGGTCAATACCTCGAACCAATAGCTAGAGTCAGCACCAAAAGTACATCAAAGTTACAGTAGTAAAATACTTCAGTAGCACGTTATGCGGCGAAAATTTGAAGCCTAAAGGCCGCTCTGCCTTCGTACAAGCAAACTGATTACTAAAGCACCTCCAAAGGGTCTCATACACATATACTAATTATTACATGAACCAATCGAAGATGTAAGAGCAAGTCGAGAACCGAACCTGCTTAAGCTGGCCTCTCCTCTTGGAGAGGAGAACGATCTGGTCGTTGAGCGTCTTCCACGCGCCGGCCTTGTAGCAGAGCTCGACGATGTCGATGACGGCCTTCCGCGTGCCGGCGACATCGCCGGCCAGCCTCATCTGCTTCTCGACATTGAGGAGCGACTCTATCGCCGGGTCGAGGTTGGTGCTGTCACCCTCCTGCACTCATCCAGCAAGAGCAGAGTCAGACCGCGAGGTAGCAGGTGAATCGGCGCGGGATCGAAACCCTAGGCGGGGAGAGCGCGGCCTGCGCCGGCCGGCCGGCCGGCCCAAACACTGAGAAGCGGGTTGGAGCGCGGAAGCACGAGGTGTGGATGGAGAGCAGGCGGGGGGCTCACCATGGCCGGGATCCTGGGAATCTGCGGAGGAGGAAAACGGTGAGGCGGCGAGATCTGTTGGGCTGCTTTGCTTGCGGCGGGGGAAGAAGGTCGGGCAGGGCAGGGTAGGGCTTTGTTGGCGTTTTGATTGGAGCCGTGGACACCCTACCAGGTCCCTTCTCTTCTCTCCGAGGCGCGTTCGTTTAGTTAAAACTAGTACCAACTGCGCGCCATCGCGCGCGCCGGCGAGTAAGCACGCTTAAATATACATCGAAGTTTTGTACGTCACATACGATGCGCGTCATTGAGCGCATGGGTGAGCAAATTATGGGCAGTATAGATTGAGATTACGTAAGAACGATGCGTACATATATTCATAGATATACGGTTTTTATTACATATACAGTACAATTGCTGCTTGAAGGATACCACAGGACGACGTAGGCAGTTGCATGACCAAGAACAAAATTAGGTAGTGTTTAACTATACTGGACGTAATTAGACAATACATAAACATCAATAGTAAATTAGAACACTCTTCTTATTTGTTGTCATGGCGTGGTCTGGGCAGCGTTCAGAGCATAGCAACCGTAAACCTTTCCATCTTGCAAAATCATGAGCCGGCTATCCTGTTCTGCGTCCGTAAGATCTGAGAAAAAAGTCAAGGGCTTGACGATCCCAAGATGTAGGTATAAAAGGTATTTGTAGATCATGAAGTAAGGCATGGCAAGCAGCGTGAGCTGTTTTGGTGAGTGGTGTCTGATCAAGGTTAAATTCCGGTGGAGGTATCCACAGATAGAATGAAAAGAAGACTATCAGTGTTTAATTATTTGTTGCAGATGAGCTAAATGTAGACGCGCTAACAGACAGATACACACAAATAGAGGAGACTAAATCGATGTACCGAAACATGAACAGGCCTGATGGTATCAGTGGTAGGCTGGTGCACCTGCTGAGCTGGTAGAAATCTGATTTTTTTAATAGAAAGAGGTATTGGTATAGAAGTCTGCCGATCAAACCTGTGTACATGGAGCTAACGAGGTATGTTGACGCCACATAGCAGAAGGAATCTTCAGTTAGGCCAATGGCAAATGTGAACTTTTTATGAGGGAAACAGTCGGTTTTCCGAGTGGATTGATTAGCGCTTCACAGTTTCGGCAAACAATCTGTCGAGCTATTTCATCATAACAGAAGAAGTTGGCTTGAGCTGTGTCATCTGCTGCAGTAGAAGGAAGCTTGTATCTGCATATTGAGAAATAGGCACATGTAGCAGTGTCCATTGTTAATAATGATTATATAGTAGGCTGTGCATATCGATTCATAGACGGTGAGTGATACCTAGGCATAGTTCCTGTCCAGTTACATTTGGTGCACACGTATGGGCTGGATTTTTTGCTTCGTTTTTTGTTGCACTTTTTTGCACAAAATATATCACTGCTTGTCATCTTGTGGAATCTGTTTAATTGTGACAGTGCATTTATGGCCTTCTTCCTGTAAAGAGTACAAGACCAAATTTTGAACAACGTATCAATAGCATAGTTGTATATGTGGAACAAAAAGCTGCAGAATTTCATACTTTTTTAAACAAATGAAAAAGAAAAAAGGATATGGTAAGAAAACGTATGACATTGAATCTGAATATACGCGATTAGACTGCAACATTAGGTCAGTGTAGGTGGCTAAAGTGTCGATCAAAGTCGTTAAAGAGCAGCACAACAATATTGGGATTAGTATAAAAATATACAATATGCAAAGACATTTCAGAGATGATGATCTTAACTCATGGTAGACCAGTGGCAGGAGCTTGGGAGACTAATTAATGAGAAGGCAAAGAAGAATTTGTAAAAACGCTACCGAATTAGCTACTCATGGTGAGGGTGGTGTGGCAGGGAAAAATGAATTCAAATTAAGGGACAAAACCAGCATATGAACATCTAATATAGTTGCAAAGAAGTAACTAAATATTGTTATAGATAGCAATGTTATGAAGCAGCAGTTTATAGCAACATTCTAGGAAGATGTGTCATCCAATAAAGATAAAATTTAAAAAGGGGACGAACTGGTGGAACTCTGTGTTTTGCGACAAGAGGAGGATCCAATGCAGACAGTTTCATTGTGCAGGCTGTGCTGTAATTCTCTTAAATTATCATGGACGAACATCTGGAAAACACAAAATGGAGGCAAAACGGTTAGTGCTACAGCAGGTAGACCTAAGCTTTTGTTTGAACAAATTTTGCATATTTCTAAGAATAATTTACAGTTTCATTGCTTAACCCAGTCACGACCTATGGTTAGAAGGTGGTCAGTAAAATATTGAAGGGTCAAATTAGATGGAGACGGAGTAAAATGAATGGATAGATATTTAACCTGCCTTGATCATGAATCCATGGCAGGGCACATGGTAAAAAAAGTTTGACAACTAACAAGGTGCCACCAAATAGAGAGCAGCCATGATTACAAGCTAAATTAACTACAAGGCAACTGGGAAAATTGATCTATATGAAAAAATAGTAAAATACATTAATAAAGCACTAATGCGATGAAGCATTGAACTGTCAATTAGAAGGTGAAAAATAAAGGACAAGGACTGTGGATTAGATTTTGCATTGCCCTTTCTATCCGAGATAGGAGATGGTCAATACATTGTAAAAAATAGTATCATTAGGCGTAGGATATCTTCCAACAATATAGTGACTAAATTTAAATATCACATGAGACTGGATTATCTGAACCTAGCAATTTGCACAGTATGCACTGGAAAAAATTGTTATCACAAATGAGGCACGAAGCAAGTTACGAACCTATAAATCAAGGACCTTGTAATAATTACTCCTCACTCAGTTTTCTCCAGGCCATCAAACGGATTGTGTAGCTACGTAGAGAAGTGAAACCACATATAGGAATGTAGGAGAAAAGATCAGCAGCCCACTACACATAGCAACTGTTCTGAAATCTAAGTCAAAAATAGCTGTCAAAGAAAAGAACAAATTAACCTCCCCATAAGGTAGTAACTTAATGGTACAAGAGAGACATGAAAAGGCAGCGCTGACTGAAATAGGGAATTAAGAAAGCGAAACCAAACTGTTTGAAGCAAAATAGCAGATCTTATTATCCAAAGAAGGAAAAAGTTGACAAAGACGAAGAAATACAAACACGACACCTTCCTGCATCTGGCTTACTTTAATAGGACAATGCAGGATGCACATATGGGAAAATATAAAGGCATGTAGGTGTGTAAGCCAAAAAGAATGGATCATGTGGAAGCTTTTTTGAAGAAGAGACAATTAAGCATATGGCAGGCCACATTGGCTCACGACAGGTTGCAGCAATTTAATGTAGGACGTTCCAACAAGGATCATGATATTAGAAACCAAAAGTAGCACATTAAAACGTGAAAAAGCAAGAATGAGAAAACATGCAAGTGTGATGCTAAGTCAATCGAATAGAGGCAGAGGTGTGTACTGGTAGATTAAGCCATAGGATAAACAAATAACTTGGATGTTGAAAAATAAAAAAAGAATAGCCATGAAGGAAAACAGGAAAAGAACTAAAATTAGATGGAAATAAAAAGGGAATGAGAGAGGGGGTGGATCAGCCTGTCTGACATATTTTGGTAAGCCAATAACTGTAATAAGTACATAGGTAAACGCACGCTGCTATCATATCCGTTGGACCAACCATAGTAACCATACTCATTCATTCGATCTAATCCTTTAGTATGGTATAAGCCATAGAAGCATAGTACATCAACATATAACCATATACGATTATTTAATCTTAAGATTTATCAAAATAGCACATCGCTGTAGTCCACGAGATGTATCAACATTTAGAAACAAACCAACTTAAAATACATACAGAGGTAAGAGGTTACAAATCTTGCAGGAGATGAAACCGTTCTGTTGATAGCACACGTGGATCAAATAGGACCTGACATCATCATCATATCAACCTGCCAGGAATAATAATAGACAAAAGGACGTCATGTCCTAATCGTTGTAGCATGAATAAATTCTTATAAGCTAGGGAGCACTGTATTTTATTGCGTCCTAATCTATCAGCCACATGAAGATTTAGCATATATGGTGTTAATTGCATCCCGAGCTGGAATGCGTAAACACTGCTGACAAATATAATTAATGAAGCTAAGTATTTAGGAAGATTTTGTCACTGAACCATGAAGGGTTTTTTGCCATAATATGAGCCTTACCAATTGGACTACCTTTTTTTATCTTTAGTTATAATTTCCAACCATTAAATATGCTTCATGTCTATACTAACTGCAAGTATTCGACATATGTATCTCTATATAAGTGGATCGCAAAAAATATGACACAAAACCGTATTCTGTAGCTGAAGAAGGATAGCTATTACCAGAGACACAGTTGCAGTGCAAACGAAAGATTGGACCACAATAATTAGCCTCCCTTTAGCTTCATCATACACCTACAAGCAGAAATGTACGTATCATAAATAGGAAATCATCAATAGGATAATAGCCATGTCCTGCTCTAAGTGATCGGGCATGCTGATCTGAATACAGACAGATATGTAAAAATAATTTGGAAATCAGTGTATCCACCTTGTAACCTACTCTCTCAAGTAAATACATGACAAAAGTAATGTATGTAGAAAGGACAAAATATCTGCATGTTTGTAATTCAAATATCAGTTAAGCTAAAGCGAAATAATTAACACGATGCTGACCACATCACAAGCAGCCCAGGTTGCAATGCAGTGCTTTATAACAGGAACAACTTTTCCTTTATTGATAAAGAACTGGCCTTGTAAAAAAATAGTGTTAAAGAACTTGATAAATAAGCTGTGAATTTTGGCAGGGCATTCTTCCAATTTGGGGTAGCCTTCATAACCTCTGCATGTACAAATGCATTTATTGGAAAGCAACTTTACTGGAAGAGAAAATAGACTTGTCCCTAATTTCAAAAGCTAGAGAAAACTACTAGAGCTCTTCTTTTCATGTTCCTTTTAAAGTTCAAAGTGATTCATAGAGGCTTACTTGCAGCCAATCAAAGAATTCATTTGGAGTTTTTTTAAATGCCAAACTTTTTGCTAAAAATCGCAGTGGAAGACTCTTCAATATGAACACCTGGGGAAGCAAAGAAAACGATCAGTTTACTCCAGTAGTCCAGTCGCCCAACGAATGTAGACACACACCACAACATTTCTTTGATCCAATTAGAGGCATTCCACCTAAGCAGCACAACCATCATTATAAAAAAAACACAGCCGTAAACAATAAGTTAAGCACCGAATGGAAAATACATACCTAACGACATAAAAAATAGAACATGTAAAATGAAATAGAAAACTAAATAAGGTTAGCATGGAAGTCAGAATGACTCATCCCGGCATATGAAACAAATTTAGGGGTTTGAGTCACATCTTTCGGGCCCTCATAGTATACACCTGCACCAATGAAGATCAATTTGGAGACCTGTGAAAGCAAGCTGAAATTAGCTAATTGGGATATAAAACTCTTAAACTTGTAAGATCTGTCTTGTATGAAGGCTTGTGGCATAGCGGCCAAAATTCACATAAAAGGAAGCACTACAGATACCTCAGTTTAATCTGTTGTATTATTCTGTAGTCTACAGTACTAAAGAAATATAGATAACAAAACTATTTTGAGCATGTACCGCTTCCGGGTAGTTGACTGAAGAATCAATGGCAACAGCAGCACCAAGGCTGGGCCCGACTAACACCATAGGCATTTTGATGTATGATTTCCAGAACTACACATACAAGATAAGTTGTACGGGTCACATTACTGTAACTAAGAAAATAACAGATCAATGTAACCATTAGATAGTAGCGTCGTTCACGACAACTCGACAAGAACTGCCTGGTCTTTAATTGGCTGAACTGTTAGGCATAGGGAGGAGCGGTGGGTGTGGTGTTCATACTCTCTGGTACGTTGTCTTTTAATGAAATGATAAACAACTCTCCTATGTGTTCGAGAAAAAAATACAAAAGTGGAAAATAAATTGAAGACTATTGTAGCAACTCAGGAGAAAGTTGTGTATTTTATAACATGCCTGGCAACGACGGTGGTCCAGTTACTCTCATGCTAAGTAAGTTGTTACTCTCATGTTAAGTAAGTTGTTCAAATCAGCTACTATAACGCTCTAATGTTATAAGCAAGTTGTTCAAATCAGCTATTATCAGTACTGGAATAGCATTCTAGCGTTTGCCATATTAGAATCAGAAAATTAGGTCACCACAAGGAAAAGGACACACAACGTGGCAATTAGCAAAAGGTACAGATAAGCGAAAGAGGATGAACAGGGAGGGCAACGGCGTTGGGTACTGGAGATGGCGTGTAAGCGGTAACCCTAGTGCTCCCGCGCGCGTCGCTGTCGACGACCGAGGCGAACGGAGGGGCCCAGAAGGTGACGGATCTGGCCAACCAGGCGACAGATCCGGCCACCCAGCAGGCGGATCTTGTGGAGACGGGGAGGGCTCGCGCTGGATCCGGCTGCTCGCCGCAGATCCACCGCCTTCGTTGGCTGCGTGAGGTGTACGGCGTGATCCAGCCTCAGATCGGCCGGCGGGAGGGGTTCCACGAGCGGCCGCTCTAGATCCACCGCCGAGGCTGCTGACGTGACCTCCCCGTCATCATGCACGGCCGCCACGGAGGTTCCTTCGCCGCTAGAGGCCTCCGGCGCCTCAGGGCGTCCGCTGCCTGGCCGCGCGGGCGTGGGAACGACCGGCGATGGAGGGGCGAAACCCTAGGGCGCACGACCCGCCGCGTTGCGTCGCGAGGAGGAAGTGGCGTGGTGGTGGCGGTGTTGGTGGAGGAGGAGGAGAAGGAGGAGGGAGGCCAGCGCCGCGCGGAGGGCGGGCCACCGCCGAGGCCGTCCCGTTCCGTCGCCTGAGCCGCGCCGCGAGTGGGGAGCGAGGGAGGGAGAGAGAGAGAGAGCGGAGAGGAGGAGAGCGTGGGGGTCGGGGAGATCCGCCGAGGGTTTCGTAGCGGGCGGGCGCGTACTGTACCGAGTGGCGGAGCCAACACGGGCCGTGGATCGGAGAATCGGACGGCCAGGGGAAATTGGGGCGACGTGGCCACCCTGGCTGGCAGTCAAACCTCCCTGCTTTGATAAGAAGAAATTTGACTTAGGCTCCTACTTAGGCGTCGATGAAAAATACCGTTGAAGTAGTGTCGAAGAACATGACGTTTGTATTACGGGACCGCTTCTTCATTTGCTGGCCGCACTCCCTCTCCACCGCACCGCACTACACCCCTCTCATCGACAATTGTATCCTTTTCATAAAAAAAATATTAATGTATATATAGTTCAAATATATGCAATTTTGACTAGCTGGTCTACAACCTCTATGTAGTTAAGAGTTTTTAATGAAAAATTGCTATTGTCCTTCGGAGAAACAAAAAGTCGATTTGTCATTGCTCGACAGTAAAAAAAACTACATAAACAACTATATATAAGCAATTAGGAGCGTGTTTGGTTGCTCAAATAAGATTTCGTAGAGTTGTATCGTACATCCTGGATGAGCGGAGGCAGACTGAGTAGATGTAGTGACCCTGAAAAGAAATGTTTGGTTGATTGCATGTGCGGATGCTTTAACCTGTATCTGCAGATGTAACGACTCTGCGAAGATGTTTGGTTCATTGTATGAGCGGATACAATGAACACAACCTAATCACATCATATTTTTCTCTAAAGATTTAGAATGAACACATGAGTTAAATCTGTGTATTTAGAATGTGATATACCATGAATGAACTTGGATTGAAAAATACGTATCTTCCATCATTTTGAAAAATAATAGAATTGGGAAACATGGGTTTCCTTCTGAGTTTGTATAGGACGGAAAGAAAAATAACTTCGGGTCGGATAGAGAAAAGGAGGGAAAAAAGAAAAGAAAAAGAGCCTTGGGTCGTCGAGTTTGGGTCCAAACCAAAAACGAGCCCAACGTTCGGGGCCGAGACCGACTGGAGACTGCCCACCCCACACTGCTTGGCGCTTGCAATCGCGCCGCCCCGCCACTAGGGTTTTTTGGTATCGTATCTCGGCCTCGCCGACTCCCTCCCCATCTTGCCCGTCCCCGTGTCTCCCAACATCACGCGGCCGCCGCCTTCTCCCAGCCGCCATGGTCAGGCTCACCGCCGACCTGATATGGAAGAGCCCGCACTTCTTCAACGCCATCAAGGAGCGCGAGCTCGACCTCCGAGGTTTGCCCACTCCCTCCCTCCTTCCCCAGCCTGTTAGATCTAGGGTTCTGTGCTCTGCTCTTCGAAAGCTCACGACCCTTGCTCCTCCTCCTTCTCCCCCTTCGCTGCAGGCAACAAGATCGCCGTCATCGAGAATCTCGGAGCCACCGAGGTGAGCTCCGCCGGCTTCTTCCTTCTCATACTTCCTTTACGCATGTCTGTATTGGCAAACAACCTGCGAGATTGTTAGGCGCACGATGCACGCTGCCTTGTAGTCTATGTGCTTGGCAGGGGTGTGGTTCGATCCCCTTTGAAGTTGCTACAGCAATGTTATTTAGTACAGTAGTGTTAGTATGGTGTTGTCAGGCTGTCACAGCCACTTCCACTCACTTTTGTTTTCACGGTAGTTCGGCTCCAAGTAAACGGATTTGCTTCTATTGGAGTGAATATTGGGTGATAAATGTTTTGACCTAGTGGATGCATGCATTTTTTTAATAAACTGTGAGCATTTAATTGGTGGGTAAACCAAAGGGAGCTGTATTTTCTGTATTGAGATACTGTTTCGGACAATCAATCCCAATGCTCTGCTCAACCAGCTTAAGGGGTGAAGGGTCTCAGACATTTGTAGTAGTATAGTAGGGGAGGACTGGTGGTCTATGTTTTAGTGGTTAACGTAGATGCCTCCTGTACCATAGGAATTGCTACTTGTAATTTTGGTGTTCTATTTACTGTGCCAAACATCTTTTATGTTATGTATATGTATATGCATACCTGCTTTGTTCCATGGAATTGTTAAAGTGAGAGGTTGTCTAATAGTTCTGGATCTGTTCTGATTTTTGCTTCATTTGAGGGGGTCTAAAGGGCCTGTGTAATTTCTGTGTTAATATAGTGCCCAATCCAATTTCTTTTGGTCTGGCTGGTCCACATCTGGGTGATTTCATTTATTGGCATATCAATGACTTGATACTGTGCTGTTTGAATTGGTTGAACTGGAATAATATATTTTTAAACCCATTTGGAATAGTATTTAGCTTTATGGGTTCCTTCTCTAGCTTTTCTTAACACCATGTCTATTCATTCTCTCTCTAACAGGACCAATTTGACACAATTGACTTGTCAGACAATGAGATTGTCAAGCTTGAAAACTTCCCATACTTGAATCGTCTTGGTACTCTACTAGTTAACAATAACAGAATCACACGTATCAATCCCAATCTTGGTGGTAAGAACTCCTGTATTCTCAACACTGTTTTCTAACTCCCATATTTGCTCCATGCTTCACCTTCTTTCTTGTTTTTTTTCCCATGCAGAGTTTTTGCCAAAGCTGCATACGCTGGTGCTCACAAACAATCGTCTGACAAATCTTGCGGAGATTGATCCGCTGGCATCTCTTCCGAAGCTACAATTCCTCAGCTTACTGGATAATACTGTAACTAAGCAGCCAGACTACAGGCTATATGTTATCCATAAATTGAAGCATTTGCGTTTGCTGGATTTCAAGAAAGTGAAACAACAGGTGAGCAATATCTTTTGGCGTATAAAATGATGAAATGTTTATCGTTTGCATGAATATCTGTCACATTTCATGCATTGCTGTCAACTTCTGTGCTTTTTCTTATTAATCCATGAATTTGTGACTGATGGTTTTTAAGATTAACCCTTAGTTGCTTGGTGTTTGCCGTTCTGGTACAACAAATGATTATATGTTTCTTATTTTGGGTTATGACGAGCGGTTAGCACTAATTATCTACTGAAGTATTTTGCATAGAATCCGCTCGTTATTGTTAAGATTGCATGTTCTACTTTTGTAATATATGGTATCAACAGGAATTTAAAACTATTAGTGCCGTGATCAGCAAGCTTATGTGGTTTGACTTGCTGATGGGCCTATAACTAACCATGTTTTAGTTAAAGTCCATTTTGATAAAGGGGCACATATATAATACAAACCACCACCTATTGTGCTAACTCCTTCCTGTCACCATGTCCAGAAAAAACACTCTAAAGTTCAAAGTTACTGTCTTAAACAAGGATGTCATCTGAGACGTGTTACATTATTCACCCTTTCCGTGCTCTCTACATGTTTGCATTTGTGTGAACATGACTAGTAGTTTTAGTTAATTTATTTTCAGCTGCATTTATTGTCACAGAGTCTTTTTTGGAAAACATAAACCTAGACAAAACCTGCATCGCTGCTTGATTAGTTGATTTATTCCCCCACAGGTTGTTTGTTCATTTCCTTTGGAATGGCTCCAAAATATGTTTTGGGATGGACCCTAGAAGTGCTGGCAGCAAAAGGGACAAACAAGCAACTCTTTTGACTTTGGATTTTCATGAATTAGATGCATGAACACCATGGAATGCTTTGGCTGACATGTTTTCCATTATCGTGTCTGCACATGTTGCTTTTGTTTCTGAATTTCCTTGGGAGATATTTGTTTTCTGTTTTGTAGGAGAGAGTTGCAGCAGCGAAAAAGTTTCACTCAAAGGAAGCAGAGGAAGAGGCAAAGAAGGTAGCTGCCAAAACGTTTACTCCTGGTCTGCCTGATGCTCAGGACATCACTATGGAGCCACAAGGTCCTAAAGTAGTTGCTCCAACTCCTGAACAAATCATGGCTATCAAGGTAATAATTTGTTTCCAAATCTTTTCCTAGCTTGCACAGTATTCTCTTGGTGTCCCCATTGTAGTTTTTACCCAATAACTCTGCTTGTTTTATTTGCTGACAAAAAAACTGTTGTATATTTGTAGGCTGCTATTGCGAATGCTCACACTCTTGAGGAAGCTGCAAGGCTAGAGCAGGTAATGTCCTATGACTTTGTTCTCATGCTTTTTGCAGCTTTGGCTTCTAACCATGTACTGATAGCTTCTTTGTGGATCATCGTGCACAGGTATTAAGCACTGGTCAAGTTCCCGCTGAATTTGCAGTGCCCAAGCCTGATGCAAACATGGCTGAAGCTTCAGAGGGAGCTGAGAAGATGGATACAGATGGTCAGAACCAGGAGGGTGAGGCTGATGGGCAGAAACAAGACGACGAAAGCACCCCAATTCAGGAGGTATAATGACCTAATGTCTGATGCGTGCACACACATACTTAATAAATTGTTTCCCTTGTGGCTAGTGGTTTCTCATACCATGTCTCCGTTTATTTGCATCTTGGCAGGATTGAAGGCATGGTGACGTGGCTGTATCGCCTGGGCTGGGACCATTATTTGAGTTAGGTTTGCCAGTTTTCGTGGGGGACAGAAAAGAGCTAGAGCCTATCGTCGCAGAACGCCCTCTCTGGATCGCATGCCTAGTATCAAGTATATTTATGTATCCTGTGGAATGTGGATGCTAACAACAAATTTTTTTTCAGTAGATGGTACTGCGAAGAGAACCAGATGTTGTAAACTATACAGTCGTGCATGTTGGCGAACAAACCGTTGTTAAAACCAGTTGTTTTGATTGCAGCTTGGCTCGGTGCCTGATCGCAGAGTGAGATGTTGCGTTGCCTCCTATTCTCAAAGTGCTTGCTCGAGTCTAAAAGTCCCTGTTGAGTTGAGGCGGATGATCGTCATCTGTTGCTGGATGTATCATTTTTGTATACGTGCAATTGTACTCAATGGTGGAATTGCCCTGTAGGCTGTCTACTGTGACTGTCCAAACAAACTGCACTGTAGTAGCCCAATGTATGTCATCTAGAAAAACTTTTGAAGCTGTGTAGCAACCATTGATGGCAAGCTTGCACAGGTTAATTCTGTCTTGAATCCCATCTTATTTCACTCAAACTAAACAGGTGATTATTAGGACTAAAAGTCAAATTCCCATTTTAACTCTATTCGATCAACTCACCCTTCGTCGTGGCAGTTGCCAAACGCACTGCTACTGCCTATTCCCTGAGTCCTAAAAAGAAGTTTAATTCTTCGTCCTAAAATAAATGTAAACATGAATTGGAGATGTGTTTTCTAGATGAGACCTACAAATAAAAAAAAAACACCACATGCAATTGGAAAATCTAACTTTGAATGAATACTCGAGATAGTTCAATTGTTTTTGAGCTCTGGTGTGTGGGGAGAAGGATATCCACTAATCTAGTCTTAAAAAGTGAGGCCTTGTTTAGATTGCAAATTTTTGTAATCTGGACACTGTAGCACGTTTTGTTTGTATTTGACAAATTTTGTCCGATCATGGACTAACTAGGCTCAAAAGATTCGTCTCGTGATTTACAACCAAACTGTACAATTAGTTATTTTTTTTACCTATATTTAATACTCCATGCATGCGTCTAAAAATTGATGTGATAAAGAGAGAGTGAAAAAACTTAAATTTGGAGGTGATCTAAACAAGGCCTGAGATTTACATGCTATTGAGTCGATTACTAGTGTAGCAGAGTTGAGTCGGATGATGCATTCATGCATGAATCCTCGCTGCGTTTTGCAATTTTGCATGATGCCCCACCCACATATTCAGGGTCCCACCACATGTCCAAAACCCCTCCGCCTTTGTCCGTGTCCGTCCGTTCCGCACCCCGCGCGCCACGCGTCGCGACTCGCGAGTCCCCTTCGCGATGCCTCCGCCTCCTCCTCCTCCGCCGCCCGCTTCCACCGCCTCGCGCGCGGCAATGCTGCACTCGGTCAACACCCTCGCCTCGTTCAGCGACACCCTCGCCGACTTCCTAGATCAGTGGAACTCCGTCGTCCTCGACGTCGCCTCCATCGCCGCCACCTTCGCTGTCCTCTTCCCGGGGCCCCGTTCCAACCCTAAACCCTACCTTCCCGCCCCCGAGCCCCAGCCCCAGACCGGTCCCGCGCCGGAGCCGGACAGGGAGCCCGAGCCCACTCTCGCGCCACAGCCGGACAGAGAGCCCGAGCCTACTCTCGCGCCACAGCCTGAACCCGCACCCAATGCCGCGCCGGCGCCGGAGACGCAGTGGGAGCGGGAGCCCAGTCCCTTCCCGGAGCCCGCACCCGCAACCCAGCCCAGTCCCGCTCCGGAGCCCGCACCTGCGCCCCAGCCCGAGTCCGCACCCGCACCTCTACCCAACCCCGACCGCGAGCGCAAGGACGGCGGCGGCGACGCATACGCGGCGGAGCTCGAGCACAGGTGCCAGCAGATGAACTGCAGGGGTGTCCGGCGCTTCGTCACCGCCCAAGTGCGGGACGGCGGCGGCGAGTGGCTGCGCCAGGTGGGGCCGGGCGCGCTGCGGCGCGCCCCGGACCCCGCCGCGCTCGTGCTCCGCGCCGTGGGCCGCTACTACATCCGCGCCGAGAGCCCTGACGTGGAGGCCGCCTGCACGCTCCTCCTCGAGCTCTACGTGCGCGCCGGGTGCCCGCGCCTCCGGGGACAGGGGAGGGAGGTGGCGGAGCTGCTGCTGCGGCAGGAGGCCCGCGAGGCCGCGCTGACGTGGCGCAGCCGCCTCCTACGCGTCAGCGGCGGCGGGGTCGGCGATGCGCCCGGCGCTGCGGGCGCCCGCGGCCTCACTCTCTTCATGGCTGCCTTCGGGGTGCCGGTCGAGTTCCCTGCGCAGGAGCTCTGCGACCTTGTAGACGCTGCCGACGTCTCCGCCTGCGTCGAGGTGCTCAAGGCCTCCAAGCTCTTTGTCAGGAAGATGCGGGGTAAGAAAAATGAAATCTACTTCCCTCTTCTTCCCCTGAACCCTGATAACATTCAAGCGTTTCAGATTTTCCATGTTCCAATTCAGATTTCAGATCCTTTCAGTGCGCCTAACTGCAACTCTCTTTTTTTTTCTCTTGCAGATGTTGTTATCGAAATGATAAATAAGGCCATGTATCTTCAGGCAATGCGCATCATCCTTGCATTTGAATTTCAGGAAGCTTTCCCTCTTGCACCAACACTCGCTCTCATCATTGAGAAACTTGAGCACGATACAAAAGATGAGAGTGAGGGGCAGGCATCGGTATGATTGTCATCTTTCTTGTACCGCATTTGTCATATTCGGCATGGTTTGCAGGATTTTATGTTTGGCCTAGCCATTTATTTCATTCATTCATTGTTAATATCCAGCAACCGCTTTATGATGTGTTCTGTTTCTAATCCTCAATGCCTTCTATATGTTGCAAACCTTATCCTAACGAGTACATGTAATTGGTTCTGCACAGGAGCGTGATGAGGAGGACTTGGCACTTTTGAGTTCAATATCCAAATGCATAGAGGATCACAAGTTATCCCCCTCAGAATTTACTAGCTTCGCTGCGAAGATTGCGCTGTTAGAAGAGCGTGTTGGGAAGCCAAAACAAGCCTGTACAGGAGTTAAGCGGAAGAGATCAGAGGAGTGTGTCGAGTAGAATGCTCCCTAGAAGCAAAGTTCCCATATGGTTGCGCTATCTCTATTGTGCATCACCAGATTCTCTTTGTGCCATATAGTCAGCTTCACTGGCAGTCTGGCACATAATAACCATCCTAAAATCACCACACAAAATAGTTGTAGCTCATGTAGAAAATATTCCTGCCTGCATATTTTACAGTCTTACAGACATGTAGAAAGTATTCCTGGATATCCTGAACTCCACAAGGATACATCATGTGGAACGAGTAGCATCTTCATACATATAGAATCACTGAACCTAGGAAGGCACAAAGAAGGTTATGATGTTTTCGTTTAACCTTTTTTTTGACAAACTTAACCCTGTTTAGCAGTTTCCCTGCCCAAGTAAACTCAGCCAACTTTTGCTGTTTGGTGCATATGGATTTCTTTCGGCATCGCCCTTGTTTTCCCTTATGAACATCAGTTGGGAGATCAGTTTGACTTGGCCTGATATAAATACATCATAAATGTTTTTGTAGCTGTCTGGTTTATTTCTTATCAGCATTTTCAGTAAAAATGTTGTAATAGTTAAAGGTTATATCGTTCTTATTAAATCTAAAATAGGGATATGTGACAGATGACTAAAGTTGTACTGTTCAAGTAGCCCTTTGAATCCTGTGAAGCATCTTTTCCAAGAAGACATTTGGTTGAAGCTTGAAAGTCGAAACAGAAACATGGTTTGTTTAACTATCTTCTTTTTTTTTATAATGTGTTTGTAATCCTCATCAGGGCGTATGGCAGTTTATGTGCCTTTGAGGGTTACAACTTTGTGTTAAATGCGGATTGAATATCAGTTGTTTTTTATTTTGTTGATTGAACATCCCCTAATATAGTCATTTTCTCTTTCTTTTCCCTTTTTTTTGTTTTTCTGGATGCGTTATATTATGTGCCCTGTTCCCTTGGTTTATAAGCTGTACTTTTTCAGCCAACGAACAATATTTTTCTCTCACAACAAATTAGCCAACAGTGCTTTCAGTCATGGCTTATCAGTCAAGCGAACAAGACAATGGGTGTTAAGTGCTTGTTGAACATTATTCAATTGGTCACTTTTGTGGATGCATTTATCCAGTTACCGGGAAGTGACAAGGCCACTGGTTTTGCGACCTCTCATTAACAGATTAAGCCTTTGATTCACTATCATTGAACTTTGAAGTGTGTGGTTTGGATGCATGGAAACGTGTGTGTTAATTTGGACTGGATGCTCTGGTTTTGTTGTAACAAGCAGGTAACCCCGCGCGTTGCGCGGGTAATAGTGGGGGGAAAAAATATGTATTGCGTCAAAAAAAAAAAAATCGAACTGTTCCTTAACGGATCGAGTACTGTTCATATTACCCGTTACTGGCCATAAAAACCCCCGTTACTGTTTACTGAAAATCCGTTACTGTTCATCACGGAAACCATCTCGCGTTTACTGTGCCGGCAACAGTGTTATGTGAGAGGGACGGAAGTTCCACGCTCTTTATAGATATGTATAGATGTGATCAGAGCAACTGAGCAACCATTTGACAACACGGGCACAGTAGACCTTTTGAATTTTGTCTCCTATGTTGCCTTTATTTCTACTAGTACAGTGCCTGTGCTAACGCCACGGCAGCATTTCAAAGATGCATATGAAAACAACCAAACACGATATTTTTTTTCTCCATAGGTTAAGTTACACGCAATTGTATATCACCATGTATATATAATCCGGAAAACACTTTTGTATATCACCAGCAAGTTCAGGTCATGAAATTACAAGGCAATAATAAGTAACCTGCCATAAGTAACAGTAGCTGAAGCAGCATAAATGAACCAAGTTAATCAACTTGGCAAAATCTGTATAGCAACTAATCGGCCATTTGAACACATCGAGCAGTTTAATCGTTGAAAGAGCATCAGGATTACTTTAAGATGTTGTCTTAGCTCCATTTAGATATCAAATATCTACCGAGTATAAACAGAATCAATACAAAGTCATATCTGTTGACTCATTGACGACTAAGACAAAATTTATATATACACTGACTTATGTTAATGAACAGCTGTACTCTTCATTTGATTCCGAATCTGATAGTGAAGATGTCGCTGAGCGCCTTGCCAGTGTTGATGAAACTTGATGATGACAACCTTGCATTGAAGACTACCTCAAGTTGCTCAGCAGCAGAACAGCCCCCACTTGATTCAGTAAAAGTACAAAACAATGTGTCGGTGTTTTCGGACCACCGACGAGTAAATTTATATTTACGCGTCTGGCTCGGATGGTGTGCTTGGAGGACACAAGGGTTTATACTGGTTCAGGCAGAACGTCCCTACGTCCAGTTCGCTGATGCTCGTGTTACCGGCACTTAATTTACAGTAGGGGTTACAAACAAGCGAGAGAGGGAGAGGATCCTAAGTCTCTAGTGGAAGGAGTGAACAGGTGCTGAGAGCTCGCTTGCCGCTCAGCCGTGTGCTCGTGTCGTGCTCTTGTGTTTGGATCTCGTCTTTCTTCCGCCTCCCTCCATAGGGCGTCCTGCTTCCCCTTTTATAGACGAAGGGAAAACGCGGGTTATAGAGGAGGAAAAGTAGAAGAATGAGAGAGAGAAGAATGCTTCTAGGGTTGCCGGGTCCTTCTCCTTTATGCGGGTTCGGCTGATCCTATAGATGTCAACAGGGATGGCTCAATGTCGTGGCTCTGTTCGTCACTAGCGCCATGCGCACGCGTCATCTATCGGTCATGAGGTTCCACTCCGTCCCGGCGGACGTCGTGGTGAACTGACGCGCCTGTCAGCGTCCGTACGAGGGGATTAGGTAGAACAACACCAGCACGTCCAACACTGTTCTTGATGTGAATCCCCAGGTACGGCCCGTCATAGCCACGGGTTACATCGAGGCGTGCCAGCCTATTCCCTGGTGTCAGAGTTTTGACCCAGGCCCATATGCTTGGACCTAGAGTGATTGACGGCGGTATGGGTCCCCGTCGGACGAGACGGAAACCGTGTCCTCGAGGTCGGGCGAGACGGAGCCTGCGTCCTTGGGGTCGGGCGAGGCGGAGCCCGCATCCAAGGGGTCGGGCGAGACGGAGCCCGCAGCCTTGAGGTCAGGCGAGACGGAGCCCGCGACCTTGGGGTCGGACGAGACGGAGCCCACACCCAAGGGGTCGGCGAGACCTCTTAATAAGTCTCGAGCCATCCGGGGAAGTCAGCGTGAGCGCTAACTTCCTTGTTTTGGATATCCCTAATATCGATATCCGACATAATGCATCACTGGACATGACTTTTTATTGATAATAACTCGATTTTAAATAGATCTGGTCCTCATAACAGATTATGGAATTGCATAGCAAATAAATTACAGGAATATATTAACATACCACTTTGGTAAGGGAACAAAGACCTGACATCCAAAGCGCTGAAAGGCTTGAAGAGCTAATACTGACAAAACCAAAGCCTGCTCCAGCCATCTAATTTAAGAACTGACAGAGATTGCTTCTCTGAAACAAACACAATAGCTCATCCCTGCATAGACAGCAAGCGTCAGTTAGATACCCCGAATTAGGTGTCTTCTTTTTGCAGTTTTGGCATAGCGAATATCATACTATATGTTCATATTCATAAGGTTGTCACGATATCAATTCATATGCACTGATCATAACTTAAGTTCACAAACATAAATCTAATACAAGGTATGTATCGATTACTCGGTTAGTACTTATAACCTGACACCTGCTGCAAGAAACAAAGCAAAACAGAGATATTATCATTTTTCCCAAATGGACACACTTGCTCTATAGTTCTCATGGCTGTTGGTAGATATTGTAGTATGAACTATGTAAGGAAGAAAAGCAATCTCTAGACAGACCTGTATTTTGAAGCCGGTGACCCTTTTAGACCTCCAAACTTTGAACCTGCAAGGGACAAGAAGAATGGTTTAAGAAAAAGAGTGGGAAACAAAAATGAATAGACGAATATAAAATGATAGGCAGAAGCACATTACAGCAAACATGGCAAAAACTGAAAGGACTGCTTAGCCGAGATTAGGCTAAGCCACAATTTTACAGCAAACATGGCAAAAATATTTCTTTTATATAAGAAAAATATATTGTGCTGATTTGGTTGGTTTCTGATGACAGCCAACAGTCCCGACCAAAAGAAGATTATCTAGTCGTAAAGATGAGCTCGCATTACTTGATTCGGTCTAAATTTAGCAAATTAACAGACAAAAATCAAATAAATAAAAGGCATACTCCCTCCAGTCTTAGAATAACTGATGTTTTGAGGTTGTAGTAAATCAAAATGTTTAGTATAACTTAATTTGTATGTGTTAAGTTTGGAAATGTGAAAAATGTATGAATAGTAGGATAGTTGTTTTTTAGTTCATTGCAAGGCTCATTTTTGTTTGGAGCAAGGAGCAAGGGAGGGGATGAACCAGTTCCATAGGCACTTCTAGACACTACATTTGATATAAATTGCCAACCATTTTGTTGGATACTGAAAAAACAATTCCTACTGGAATAGTTAAAACGGCTTGTAAGTTGGCTTAAGCAAAATTTATTGGTGTAAGGCAAATATGATATTTCGTCCAGGAATCAAGTAAATCTCGCTAACATGTGGATTAAAACAAAGATTGCCACTCTGATACATGGCTTAGAAATAATATGGAGGAATTTAGAGAAATCTGGAAGAATTTGTGAGAGAAAAACACTATTTCGGATGAAAAAAGAAGTGGATCAAACCGGATTTAAGAGCACGCGAACGGGGCCTATAAAAATAATTTACTAAATGAAACCTAAGATCCTAGAAGCTAGGAAGTTACCAAAAGGCTTGCAGCTAATGTTTTGCGGTACACATACACCTGCAAGAAAACAATGCAGCAACAAAAATGATCAGATATATAGGTATGTTTCTTTGTGCTACATGTTATAATTTTTTCTACATCAGAGGGGAATGTTTGTCATCCTATTCCTTTTGGAAACCAAGTGCAAGCAAATAAATAGCTCATTATATGCCACTATCTTAGTTTCCTTTTAAAAATGAAAGGTCCATTCTGTTATCTATCCATGTGTTGGAATTTGGTGAAACGTAAACAATTCCTTCATCACCAAAACAATTTCCAAATCAATCGATAAAAAATGAGAGAAACAACAAAGCTGACATGTTTTTGCCAGGAAGAAAAAGGTCATACCATAATCCTTCGTGAACTTCTTGAGACACCGGATGTGCAATTGGTACTACCTGCATGGCTGCATCCATCGAGACACATTCAGATTAATGAGTCGTTACCTATGAGCAAGTGCACAAGCTTCTTATCGGTTCGACCATTCGAGATCAGAAACGGGAAATTTATGCAAGCATTAGTCGGCAATCTGCTCACTGGCGTACTGGCGCCCTGGTCTGGCTCAATTCAATTAGATTTCTACTAATTGTTTTCAGAAGCCGACTACTTGTCAAGTACTAAAGCTACTCTCTTAACAATGCATTCCTATGTGCATTTTAGGGAAGATACTTGTTTGAATAAATGACAATTTATATATTAAGAAAAACTGCAAACAGCATGCATGCCTTCCATCTCGTAAAGTGTCAATACCTGTGCGACATCGATAGAAGCCGTGACGGAGCCCTGCGTCCCACCCGTGCATCCCAGTAGCCCGCCTGCATGCTGCTGTGGATCTCGGCCAGCCACCTGGCTGCTCGCCCGCGGATCCTGTTAACTATCTGCGCGCCGCTGTGGATCCCGGCCACACGTTCGCAGATCCAAGCCGCCGGCCTGCGAGCCACCGTGGATCCGGTCGTCCACCAGCTCGACTGCCCGCAGAACCCCGCCCACACACCGCTCATGTTCTTCGGAGGAGAGTCATAGAAGATCTGCTCGAAGGAGAGAATGTCGAGGAGGGAGATGAGCGATGACACGAGTCTGCAAATGGAGAAAATTTGTTACACATAATCTGCTGTTCCCCATTGTCTTTTTGGTTGGAGATTGGTCGGCTCGGCCGACCACTCCCTATTGGGAGTTGGAGACTGATCAGCTCTGTCGATCAGTTCCTGTAGCTGTAGCAGTATTGCAATAGGCCACATGACAAGTGATATCAGAGCCGTACAAGCGCCGTCGCCGGACAAACCGCTGACGATGACTGACGGTTTGGAGATGGGCGATAGCAGCGGCGCTGCTGTGGCCGCCCAGCCACGATAGGATGTCATTATACGCACGGTGCGGGAGGTCATCGACACCAGTTGGTCGACGCTGACTCGCACCAACTATGGCGAATGGGCGGTGACCATGAAGGTCAAGCTCAGAGCCCGATGGCTCTAGAATGCCATTGACAAGGGCACCGACAACGAAGACGACGACATGTCAGCGTTGGAAGCCATCCTCGCTGCTGTGCCAGCGGAGTACAGGGAGCCGTTGGGGGTGAAGAGCTCTGCTAAGGAGGCATGGGAGGCCATTGCGGCGATGCGCGTCAGTTCCGACCGCGCAAAGAAGGCGACGGCCTAGCTGCTGAAGCAGGAGTACGCCAACCTCAAGTTCAGGGACGGTGAATCGATGGAGGACTTCTCCCTCCGCCTGCAGACACTCATCAGCAAGCTGAGGAGCCACGGCATCACCATCGACGAAGAAGAGACGGTCTCCAAGTACCTCCACTCCGTGCCGGCGAAGTACATCCAGATTGCTCTCTCCATAGAGACGATGCTGGACTTGTCCACCCTCACCATTGAGGATGTGATAGGTCGTCTGTAGATGGTGGACGAGCGCATGGAGCAGGCAACAGCAACGACGGACAGCGGCAAGCTGCTGCTGACAGAAGAGGAGTGGGCTGCCCAGATGAAGGAGAAGAAGACCAGGGAAGCCTCCTCCAGCCGCGGTGGCGATGGCAAGCGCCACGGCAAGGCTTCTTCGGAGAAGAAGAAGGTCGACCCCAACGAATGCCGGTGCTGCGGGAAGATGGGCCATTGGACAAAAGAGTGCCCAAAATACAAGCAGAAGAAGGCTGAGGCTCATCTGACGTAGGCTGCTGATGAAGATGAGGCCACTCTCCTGATGGTGACGTTCTGTGCACTGCACGACATTGAGGTCAAGGAGAAGGGAGAGGTGATGGCGGTGGAAGGGCTTGGGAAGGCTCTGAAGGCTGTCAACCTCGATGAACCGCGTGCCCAAGTCTACCTCGGACGTGTGGGCGACGAGCAGGAGCAGCGGTGGTACCTTAACTCCGGCGTCAACAACCACATGACGGGCTCCAAGGCAGCCTTCTCTGAGCTCGACGACGACATAACCGGCACGGTGAAGTTCGGTGATGGCTCAAGGGTGGCAATCCGAGGACGCGACACCATCATCTTCAGGTGACAAAACGACAAGCATCTTACATCCCGCAGCTATGTTCAAGCATCATCAGCATTGGCCAGGTGGATGAGCACGATAGCGAGGTACAAATCAAGGACGGCGCCCTCAGGATCAGGGACTGGGAGCAGTGGCTTCTTGCCAAGGTGAAGATGTCCCGGAACTGGCTGTACCTGCTCGACCTCAAGGTGGAGCAGCCCATCTTCTTGGCTGCACGGCGCATGGAGGAGCTATGGCTATGGCATGCCCGGTATGGACATCTCAGCTTCGACGCTTTTGGTCGACTGGAGAAGATTGTGACTAGGCTGCCTCACATCGAGCACGCAGGCGAGCTGTGTGATAGCTGCCTGGCCGAGAAGCAAAGAAGGTTGTCGTTCCCAAAGACGATGAAGTACCGCACGGCAGAGACCCTCGAGCTGGTCCATGGTGACCTCTACGGGTCGATCACGCCGGCGACGTCCGGCGGGCGCAAGTACTTCATCTTGCTGGTGGATGACTGCAGCCGGTACATGTGGCTACAGCTTCTGACTAGCAAGACCGAGGCGGCTGAAGCAGTCAAGAAGTTCAAGGCCCGCGCAGAGGCGAAGGGCGGCAAGAAGCTGCGCGTGCTGCGGACTGATCGCGGCGGCAAATTCACTTCGGTGGAATTCGCTGCGTACTGCGCGGATCAGGGCATGGTGCGACACCACACTACGCCATACTCGCCACAACAGAATGGCGTGGTGGAGCGGTGGAACTAGACGGTCGTCGGCATGGCTCGATCCATGATGAAGGCTAAGAAGATGCCGGTGGAGTTCTAGGGAGAGGCGGTGACCACGGCGGTGTTTATCCTCAACCACGCTCCGACCGAGGCCCTGAAAGGCAAGACATCGTTCGAGGCTTGGCATGGATGCAAGCCGAATATGTCCTTCCTCAGGACATTTGGCTACGTCGACCAAGTGAAGAACACTAAGCCTCACCTCGGTAAGCTAGAAGACAGGAGCACGCCGATGATGCTCCTAGGCTACGAGGAGGGCAGCAAGGTCTATCGGCTTTATGATCCCAAGAGAGGCAAGGTGGTGATCTCTAGGGATGTGGTGTTCGTTGGGACTTTATGTTTGTCCAAAGCCCACCACATAATATTCCTTGGTATTTTATCATAAGGCTTCTCCAAGTCAATAAAAACCATGTGTAGGTCCTTCTTCTTCTCCCTATACTGCTCCATAACTTGTCTTATTAAGAAAATGGCTTCCATGATTGACCTTCCGGGCATAAAACCAAATTGGTTCATAGAGACCCACGTTATTGCTCTCAAGCGATGCTCGATAATTCTCTCCCATAGCTTCATAGTATGTCTCATTAACTTAATTCTCCGGTAATTAGTACAACTTTGAATATCCCCTTTATTCTTATCGATCGGTACCAATATACTTCTCCTCCACTCGTCAGGCATCTTGTTCGATCGAAAAATATGGTTGAACAGCTTGGTTAGCCATACTATAGCTATGTCCCCGAGGCATCTCCACACCTCGATTGGGATACCATCCGGTCCCATCGCCTTACCTCCTTTCATCCTTTTCAACGCTTCTCTGACCTCATATTCTTGGATTCTCCGCACAAATCGCTTATTGGTGTCATCAAAAGAGTCATCCAACTAAAGGTTGTGTCCATATTCTCACCATTGAACAATTGTCAAAATACTCTTGCCATCGATGTCGGATCTCATCCTCCTTCACCAAGAGATGCTCCCTTTCATCCTTAATGCACTTAACTTGGTTGAAGTCCCTTGTCTTTCTCTCATGAACCTAGCCATTCTATAAATGTCCTTCTCTCCTTCCTTCATACTCAAATGTTGGTAAAGATCCTCGTACACTCTACCCTTTGCCACACTTACAGCTCGCTTTGCAGTCTTCTTTGCCACCTTGTACTTCTATATGTTGTCCACACTCCTGTCATGGTACAAGCGTCTATAGCATTCTTTCTTCTCCTTAATAGCCCTTTGGGCTTCCTCGTTCCACCACCAAGTATCTTTAGCCTCGCCTTCACTTTCTTTGGTTACTCCACACACCTCTGAGACCACCTTCCGAATGTTGGTTGCCATCTTCTCCCACATTTTGTTTATGTCCTCTTCTTCCTTCCAATAGCCCTCTTTGATAACTCTTTTCCTGAATACCTCTAACGTCTCCCCTTTCAGTTTCCACCACTTTGTTCTTTCAATCTTAGCTTGTTTATCCCTACGGGCACGCACCTGAAAACGAAAGTATGAAATGACCAAGAGGGTGAGCCATGGAAATAAAAATGAAAAAATGACAAAGATACAATAAACATAAACATACTACTTAACTATAGTCCAATATTAATTCAAACTAATGTAACAATAATTATTCAAAACAATCTTGGACTCCAAGCCTTAGAAAGACAATGACATCCTTCACATCCCTTCTCCAGCATGTTTCCTTTCTTGTTTGCTTCTTGCTCTCGTTTGCCAATTGAAGAAAGACTCAACAAAGATAAAACACTATAAACTCATAGTAGAATACAAGACTTCACAAAAGAACAATATGTTTGTAAGGAGTTATTGCTTCTGATAAATCCGAATGAGGGGATCACTTTTTGAAGGGAAAAACATGTAGCAATCGGTAGAATTGGGGAGATAGAAGGAGATAGAAGAACAATTGATACAAGAGTGAAGAATTTTTTTTTTGTAAATCTTTACTTGGTGACTTAAAGACTCATTCAAGGCCCTATCTTTGAATGGCAAGAGGGATTGAACCGCATCAGCATACAATAACTAAGTACGTCACAACTATGTTGAATACTAAAAAGTAAAGTTAGCCAGGTATGGAAATCTTCTGAGATTAAATTAAATACAATTATTATATGACACTTGGGTACTTGACAGTAAAGCAAAACAGCATAGGGACTTTGTATTGAATATTTAGTCATTTTATGGCAATGCTTTAATCTATAAGTGAGACATCAAATATAACA